>NC_066511.1:26605171-26880171 GCF_024679095.1 Eriocheir sinensis
TATATTTGTGTGTGTGTGTGTGTGTGTGTGTGTGTGTGTGTGTGTGTGTGTGTGTGTGTGTGTGTGTGTGTGTGTGTGTGTCATCATAAATAAAAACGATTTATTTGCTACTGATTCATTATTTCTGCCATGCGTAGGTTTTACAGGCGTTGCGATTTGTGTATATTGTTTCTGATAGTAGGTCGGAAATCACGGCGCTGGAGGAGCAGGGAGAGAAGACAGGAATGACAGAGAGGAACGAGAGCAAGGGAGCGAGAGCGAGGGCGAGGACTAGTGGTGTGTGTGTGTGTGTGTGTGTGTGTGTGTGAGAGAGAGAGAGAGAGAGAGAGAGAGAGAGAGAGAGAGAGAGAGAGAGAGAGAGAGAGAGAGAGAGAGAGAGAGAGAGAGAGAGAGAGAGAGAGAGAGAGAGAGAGAGAGAGAGAGAGAGAGAGAGAGAGAGAGAGAGAGAGAGAGAGAGAGAGAGAGAGAGAGAGAGAGAGAGAGAGAGAGACCGTGATACGTAGTGAATCCTCATTTTGCCGTAAAAAAAAAAAAAAACTTGTATCTCATTTGGCGGGAGTCGGAGAGAATCAGCAAACTATCCCTAACTAGCTCACCCTCGTTACCAAGTTCGTGCATTTTTGAGTCGCCGTCGCGGGAGTTCATCGAAAATAACAAAGGCTACAGCGAGTCAGTCTCCCCGAACGAGCATGCGTCCTGCGCCCCCCTAAACAAGTGAAAGGTTGACTGGCCCTTAATGCTTGCCTGTCGTGCTCATGACAAGAGAAGGGTAAATACACACAGCTATCCCCTTGACTGCGGATTTCCTACAAGAAGACATGACCAAGCTACAGGAACGGAAGAAAAAGTGGCTGATACTATTCAATTAAGAAAAATGTAAAATCCTGCACCTTGGGAGGGGATATCCAGCACACCAATACCACATGGGAAACACTCCACTATCCACCACAGAGGCAGAGAAAGACCTGGGAATACATGTAACCAGGCTACCAGTGAAAGCCAAATCCGTGCCAATCGCAGCGGACGGGATAAAAGAATCATAGATATACACAGATTTAAAGAAGAGAAGGGCAACTGTACGCCATGCACCGGAGGAAGGAATGTGAGAAATACACACAAATAAATCAATAGGACAAATACACAAAATAATGATGAGGACAAATACACAAGATTTTGGGAAAGGACTGAGAAATAAACGCAATTATACGAAAGAGTCACAAATAAACGTAATTATATGGAAATGATAAAAAAAATAAAAATATGCACTATTATGAGACGACAAGGGCAAATATTCACAATTACACGAAAATAATCACAAACATATACATTATTATATAAAGAAAGGCGAATCTACACAGTTTTACGGAATCACACACATATACGATTAGATAGAGATATTGGTAATTAACTACACAGTCTAGGGAAGAGGAAAAAGAAAGTTATAAGAAGATAAGGCACATACAACTAATAGTCCAGCGAGAAGGGCAAATACACACAACTCTTATACTAAGGTAAGGGCAATTATACCTAATTTTACAAGAAGGACAAATAAACACTTTGATATGAATGAAAGCGCAAATTAACACACTGAACAAACCTTCACTATTCATTCCATGCTACTACTTATATGATTAACATTTGTAAGTGTAAAACTACTATGAACACTACTGCTACTACTATTACTATCATTACTACAGTAACTACTACAACTGGAATTACTACTGCTGCTGCTATTTTTTTACTATTTTTCTTTTTTTGTTACGTCTTGGTCTATGGCGCCGGTAGGCTTTCTTGGTGGGGACTGGTGGTCGGCCCCAGCCCGTTGTGGTGCAGGCAAGTGTTTATAGTGGCGCCATCTTGTCTGATTCATGCCACCCCCTCCCACAACTCATTTTTTACCCTCTTTTCGGGAAAATCTAGAGTCCGGATTGACGGATGGTCTTCAGGGCAGCATGTGGGTAGTTTTAGGTCACTCGGCGATGACTGAAAAATTGCCAGTATTTTGTCGAGGCGGGCAAGACGCGAACCTGCGTCGTCTTGAACGCTGCTCCAGCACACTGACAACTAGGACACCGCCTCCCCACTACTACTACCTCTACTACTATTGCTACAACCACTACTACTACTACTACTACTACTACTACTACTACTATTACTATTGTCACTACTACCCCTTCGGCTAGGCATATCACTTCATTCACACGACACACAAGTTAAACCAATAAAATACAAACTCACAGAAACAGCGCTGAACTTTTTTAAACTATGACATCCACGTCACGGCCAGCTACACTTGAAGGTAACGTGCACATATATGTTTGAAGTTTTATTGATAAACTATTCCAATTGTGATCTCGTTATGGCCATACACGTAATATGGGCTGTAGAAAAATAGAGTGAGCGGCTGTGCTGGAACCAGAGGACCTATCACTGATTAACCCATCGATCCGTTTGTCAATCATTCCATGGGGGTGTACGGGAGGACGGGAAAGGGAAGGATAAAAAGGGGAGAAAAGGGAAGGGGAGGGAAGGAAGACACTGGCTATGGCTAAACACCAGCATGTCGCATTGTTATCCTTGTGTTGTCAGTCGTTTTTGTCTTGTCGTATCGTATTACTAATTATATTTTCTAAACATCTTCCTCCGCTTCATGTTTTTTTCCTCCTCCATCAAAGCAAGGTTTCTTCACACTTAAGTTTTGTTTGTCACTCGGCAATTTCCATCAATAACAAATATCGAACACGAAACCTCTGTGCAACACGACAAACTGAACTCATGGCTCGTCTCCACTTCAGAGTAAAGCACTCTCGGAAGCGCTATCGAGTATCGAGAACACGACTGTCAAGTGGACACGGGTCTGAGAGTTTCCCTCCGACAATTTGAATTTATTCTCGCGGAGCTGCGTTCTACAAGTTTGGGTTCGTATTGACACAGTAGAATGCAGCTCAGGACGAAGAACAAAGCAATTAAGTTGAAAACCATCTATGGAGAGAACCCCAATTCGTTGTGTCGTAGGAGCGAAAAAAAAAAAATGCAAATCCTTGGAAAACACATACCAAACAAATAAGTGTCTAGCTATCATTAATAACATATTCATCGTGACAGGACAGATATGCTTCCTTACCAGTACACACACACACACACACACACACACACACACACGCACAATACAATCACTTGCTCACTATTTGCATGATTCCTTCATTATCAACAGTTTTGCTCGCATATGTCCTCCTTCTGTGTCATCTTGTATATACGAAAATGAATTACTGCCTTTACTTCCAACGGTTTGACAAGCATCCACATACCTTTTATCCCACTCAGATGCTTACAAGATAACTGACTTCCTTTCTTGACTGTTTTAACGACCCATGGCAACATTGCCCCATACTAACTTCTTTCTTATGTTTTTCTCCCAACCACCTGTGCACCACGCTCGCACCCACGCCCAGAGGGGGATTCGAAGTTGGAGTTGCGAGGCGTGGGGAGAGCAGACGCCGGCATGTATCAGTGCTTCGTGCGCGGAGATGAGGCCACCTTGCAGGACGCCGCGGAGTTACGCCTGGGCGGTGAGTACTACAAGAGATCCAGTTCACGTCCTTTTAGAATACAGGGCCTACCCCCGTGAACCCAGCGTCCACCAGTAGGAGTTAACATTTCCAGCATCCAATTATCATATGCAGCACGATTTGGGAAACTGGCCTGTCTTTGAAGTTGGAGGAAGCGGAGGAAGTGGTGGAGGAGGAGGAGGAGGAGGAGGAGGAGGAGGAGGAGGAGGAGGAGGAGGAGGAAGAGGAAGAGGAAGAGAAGGAGGAGGAGGAGGAGGAGGAAGAGGAAGAGGAAGAGAAGGAGGAGGAGGAGGAAGAGGAGGAGGAAGAGGAAGAGGAAAAGGAAGAGAAGGAGGAGGAGGAGGAGGAGGAGGAAGAGGAAGAGGAAGAGGAGGAGGAGGAGAAGGAGGAGGAGTAAAAGGAGTAGTAAGAGCAATAGGAGGAGCAGCAGGTATTATTACTGTTACGTATTATTATTATTATTATTATTATTATTATTAGTAGTAGTAGTAGTAGTAGTACCGTACACAATCTATATTCTTGAATTCAGTTCAGTGGACTGCACTTTTTTCAGGCATCTTTATCCGATTTAGTGGAACAAGCTAGTAAATGAAAATCTACTGGAGGTTAACTAAATTCAAATTCTGAGGAATTACTCCCCAATGTACATGAATCAAAGAACACATACATCCGGGAAAAAAACATATGTAAACAGACCTGGCTCGTGGTGCACAAAGCGACTGTATCACGAATTTTAATGGAATTGCATTCGATTATATGGAATATTAAGCCAGACTGAGCTAGAATAATGGAAGTTCGATTTAGTGGAGGTAGTGTCTCAAATTAAACTCCGAGGGACAATCTCAAAACAGTAACTCGGTAAAGTATTTTTAAAGGCTGCCGAAACAAAACAGTTGGCGGCTAGAACTAGTCCACTAAAATGAGAGTTCACCTTAATATTAGTTGTTATTATTGTTGTCGTTTTTGCTTTGGTTGTAGTGAGAAAAATATATTAATGATGATGTAAAATATAAAGACTTCACACACACACGCACACACACACACACACACACACACACACACACACACACTGAGTTGGACACTGTCTATAAGGTAAAAGCACGGACCCTTTAGAAGCCCGCTGCTGTTCCTTTTCAAGCCGAGTGCCTTTGAATTAGAAACCCGGCACACAATCAAAGCAGCGTCAACTGACCGGCCTTTAGTTTAAGCGGGTTTCTCTCAGTCATGGAGGCGGACACTCCAACTTTGGACCACTGTCACCCTTCACGTCCCTCTCCCCTTCCCGGACTTCCAACTCCCATCCGCTTCACCGTCCTCCCCCTCCCTAGACCTGAAACTCCCTTGCCCCTCCCCTTTGACCCCTTACCTTCCCAGAGCCTCTGCTAACCCAACAAGGTACTGAAAAATACACGAAACAAGCGCTAGTCGACAACGGTCAGGGCGGCGTGGAGGCTCGCCAAGCGCTGTCATGAAATTGAGAGGAGACAAGTGGTGCCGAGGCGTCCTTCACTCAAACTCACTCACTCGCGCTCTCTCACTCGCTTCATCATCTGCAAATATTCGGGACGAGACAAAACGTTTCGGGTCGTGCGAACTGACATTGATGGAGCAACAGTTTTCTTACAGATTTCCTCAATGGCAGTAATCCACCCTTTTGCTTACTGGGGGCCGCATACAACCGGCAGGGTGTGCTTTTCTCGTTTCGTTGAATGGATACATGAATATTACTCACATTAGTTATAGATTCACACGCATTCAAAATCAAAGTATATATGCATGTTTAACAATAAACATAATGAATATATTAAAATATTAACACATTGGCAACATATTTTAAGAATCTATTTTTAAAGCATACACAAAAGCATGTATACAAATATAAATATTAATTCACTAAAATGAATTAAGCTTAAAACAAGCAAACAAAGTTGTCCATTAATTTAATTGCATATATAACTGTTTCAATTTAGAAGAGCTTATTTTTATCATGATGCAGTGCGATAAATTCATACGTACGTGTCCATCCCTTTGAGGGTAAGAGATACTTCGCTGAAAGGGAGAAAATGAAAAGGTGAAGTGTGTACGAACAGGAAGGCACTTTGAAACTGCCACAGTGTATCTGTCTGCCTGTCTGCCGGTTAACTTGCCTGACTTCACCCCCACCCCCTCTCTCTCTCTTTTCCTTTTACAATATATCGCCAAACACTCTCTCTCTCTCTCTCTCATTCCTGCGGCTCCGCGAGGGAAATCACAGGTCCTGCTGCCCTCGTCATCACTCTGATAGGGACTCGCCGCCCCGCCAAGCTGCATCGTCTCCTCCTTGTGTGCTGTGCATAAATCATGACACCACGTCTCTGAATGTTACAGCTTCGTGCAGGCAGCTCTGGTGAGTTGATAAGCTGAGGGACGTATTAAATATAGCCTTCGTGTTGAATATGAAAATAAAGTGACTAGCTGTTTACTGTGCTGTATTTTTTTCTGAACTTGAAAATATGCAGGAAAAATGTTGCCCGTAGATAAACACCATAAAAAGTCGCCGCTGTCCGGAATACTAATGCTGCACCTGGACGCCAACCGCTAAAAAGATATATAAAGTAGTCAACAGCGTGCCAAGAGCATGAAAAGATCCCCATAACAATGCAGCAAAGTATTGTAATAACTGCAACACATTAAGAACAGGTATAGAACGTGGTGTGGATAGATAACACGAGACCTCATATTTCATACACTAAGACAATATAAACGAGGAATATAACCATTAGGAAGGACATCACACAACACTAGAAAGGAAGATCTAAACTGTGATGGAACACCCAACTTTGTAATATGGAGAAGTTAGAAAGCATGAGCCCTTCCCATGGCAAATAAAAGACCAGAAAAGAAGAAAAATATATGAAACATTATACCGAAACACCTTAACCTGGCGGAACACTCGTCCAGTGCGTGGTATACTACAAAACACAACAGTTTGAATTCCATATATTGATAAGACAAACAAATATAACCAGAATAAAATCAGATTACCAGCCACTATACGTGAGGAAATAAGCACAGCAAGGAGAGCCAAGCAAATAAAGTGGTGTTGTTTGAAGATACGAGGACTTAGAATACAATAAAATAAAACATTATATTAAGAACAAAATCATCAGAAAAAAAAACAAATGAAGCTGAGGTCTGGATGCGACGGGAATCACAACAGCCTCGCCCCATCTGTGACCTGCCGCGGCTGTGGGGCTTGATGGGCCTCCAGCCACCCCAGACTCCGCCGAGGGGCTTCCTCCTTTCACCCAGAATAAGACCTCGTCAATTCCTGCTCCCTCGTCCCTTCCCTTCTTCGGAGCCAACGCCCGAGCGCCGCGTAGAAGAAAGTTGCACTGTCCAAAGTAACGACAGCGATTTTAGTGACAAAAAAAAAGCGGCCTGAGGTAAAACACTTTAAAATGTGTCCTTTTGTTATTAATTTATGGATTGTAGAACTTTAAAAAATAGTTCAATGCTAACATATTTTATGACAGTGTGGTCACTAGCCCTAAAACATCATGTAATAGATATGATAGACATAATTACATTTTCTCAAAAAGCATTCATGTGCGAAAAAAAATCATTACCCTTAAAAAATTACTCTGTCATTGGTGTGAGCGTCTGATTATTTCTTCGGCGAACCAACCTTCTGAACAACACAAGGACAAAGAGGAAAATAAAATAATATTATGATACACGAATACCCGAAAATAAATGACACTGAGCAACAGCCACACAAAAGTAGACACGAAAGAAACCACAAAAAAGAGGAGGCGCTGAAGAGCCATCTCATCACTAATGACAAATGCTCTGAATGTTATCGCCTGCCCGTCACTCTTTCGCTACAACACCTGTACCTACAGAGCAACATGCAGCCAAGTCCGCTGTCATTCAAAAAGCTTCATTTGTTTATGTATTTCACCCGTTTGTAACATTACTAAAACATCAGCGTTCAAAAACCGGAGGTCGCCGCCAAGAACAATGGTACGATGCAGAGCCGGAGAGTAGGAAAGTTTGGCGAAAAGAGCAGCGCGAAATTCAAACTAATGCTGATACAATACTGCTCTTCTGCAATCTAGGTATCGTCAGGAACTCGAAGAAGCACCTAGAGCATCATCAATCACCATCAATTTGAATTTTACGTGGTTCCTTTGGTAACAACATGGGGCCTCTGATGAAGTTGGCTCAGGTACCAAGGCGCCAGTTCTGGTTAACATCAACAACAACACAACTCATGGTCTGGGCCGTCCCACTCCAAATCCTTTCAGCCACACACTGGAGGCACTCGTGGTCAGGCCGGAATGAAAAGTCAAATGCGTGGCCATCCATAAGGTCTCAAAAATAGTGTACCTTAAATATGAACAAATAAAACGTTTAGGATGGAAAAGAAGGCAAAGTTTTTGGAAAGTGGGAGAGAAACTGGAAAACATGGGAGAGAGAGAGAGAGAGAGAGAGAGAGAGAGAGAGAGAGAGAGAGAGAGAGAGAGAGAGAGAGAGAGAGAGAGAGAGAGAGAGAGAGAGAGAGAGAGAGCGAGAGAGAGAGAGAGGGGAACAAGGAGGGGAGGAAGGAAGGTCACTGGGCGGGGAAATGTTTTCTCTTCTGAAACACGATATGAGGAAATTTGTCTCCGTGATTGTACGATGTCACCGCTGTGTGTGTGTGTGTCCTGATCTCTCTCTCTCTCTCTCTCTCGTAATAGCGTGTTCCCATCCATATATTTCCTACCGTCATTCCGTGTAGGGAGGCACGCAACGGGATGTAAATGAATGAATATACTCTGAAGTGGATTCTGTTGTATTTCCTGACCAAAGCTTAATTAAATATATTTATCAACGAGATATTCTTTATTACCTTTACTTCAAATGAGCCTCCAATCTCCTGCATTCAAACTCCATCGTAGGCTTCGATTTTGTTTTTATATTTTCTTTGTTCTTTTCCTGTGTCGGAGCTTGGGTTATCTGGAGGGAAAATGAAAAATACTATGGGAAAATCTAGGTAGTAATCACTTTGTAACAAAATTTATTCCGTAACTCAATTTGAATGTGATTTCCTTTCCGGCAAAAGTGGCATATTGTTGGCGTGTCTGTCTCGCTGTCTGCCGGCCCGGCCTGTCTGTCTTTCAGTTAAGTTCGCATTAGTATTTAGAGTTTGTCAGTCACAATGCATTCGGGTCTATTAGTGTTTTTTATGCTCTTTTTGTGCGTGTGTGTGTGTGTGTGTGTGTGTGTGTGTGTGTGTGTGTGTGTGTGTGTGTGTGTGTGTGTGTGTGTGTGTGTGTGTGTGTGTGTGTTCCTCTCAGCCTGTGTCTGTCCGTCTGACCATTTGGTTAATTGTCTCAGTTACGTAATTATGTTCACATCCTGTATGTATTTCTAAATGTATTTACTATTTATTCATTTATGTATGCATGCATAAGTTTGTATATTAACTTATATAATCCATTATTTTGACTCCAAACATCAAACTAACTACAGGACTGTAATCTATTAATCTTATGTGATGTTTTGTGACTACGCCTGCGTGGATATGAAAAAAAAGAAAAACTCTGAACCTATCTAAAACTCATGTTAATCGTCAAAACCATAGTACTTAGACCCAGTGACGCGGACAAAAAATGGACTCTCTCTCTTTCTTTCTTTATTATACTTGCAAAAGAAAATGTAAATGTAACAATGTAACATACACTCGGACGCAAACAGCACCGTGGACAGGATTATCTTAGAAAACGAATAAACGTTTGGAATATCTAGACATGTTTCTAGTTCACCAAAATTCCACACACAAATAAAAAGAAACGGAAAAAAAAATAGACAAAAGAACGTAAACTAAAACAATATTTATGTTGCTGTCATTTTCTGTGCCATGAGCGAATAAGGTAATTGCCCTCAGATTTTCGAAAACAGGTATGATGGAAAAGTTAGTGGAGAGAAAGGAAGGGGGAGGTAAACAGGAGGTACGGAGCAGAAGTGGAAGAGGGCGACGAGGACGAGGAGTAGGACGAGGGACAGAAAGTGGAGGAGGAGGAGGAGGAGAAATAGGAGGAAGAGGAGAAAAAGGAAGATGAAGAAGAGGAAGGTAGAGTCGGTTAGAGGGCGGTGAGGGAGAGCAGAAAAGTTATAACACAGAGTAATGATAGGAAGAAATATTGGGTTTGGTGAGTAGAATGAGGAGGGGAGAGGAGGAGAGAGGGCATTACATAGGACGATGGTCAGAGGGAAAGGGAGAAGAGAAATTGCTCTGCGACATGCTACGCTAATGTTACCGCACGTTTTTTGTATTATCTTAATTTCATGGTACAAACCGTTTACCGGAATGGGGAAAGATGATGGAAAATAAATGGTCAAAGTCTTTCTACTCTGCCTATCTACATCTATCTTTCCTTTCTGCTCTAAATACATACATTTCCCTAACCTGTGCCTAAGAAGCTTGACCACACTAACCATAAATTTTCATATTCTGTCTGAACTACCCAGTCTTTCTTTGTCGCAATTCTTCATGCTAATTGCCCCTTTGAACTAGCTCACTGCATGTTTTCATCCTTCCCGCGGCCTCTTTGCAAGCTTACTTAAGTAGGAGCTAACTAATCCTAATATATCTCTCTCTCTCTCTCTCTCTCTCTCTCTCTCTCTCTCTCTCTCTCTCTCTCTCTCTCTCTCGATAGATAGATAGATAGATAGATATTTACAGCATCCATGGTCAGTACTATGTACATCCTTTTTTCTCTACGTTGGGCTCATCGAGTACATTATGTTGCCAAGCCATCCACTTCCATTATAGTTTTCCATTTCAGTTAATACTCCGTTTTTCCTTATCCTTCTTTCGTTCATTCTTGTCTCTCCCTCCAAGCCGCTTCTTATCCATCCATTCGTCAATCGCACAATCTGGTCAAACTATCCATAGAGCTATTTTTTATCATTCCTCTTCAGCATCTGTTTATCCACCTTTACCTTACCTTCTGCTTAAACCTCCCGCTCTTATTTACTCCTTCAGCCCACTTAGTTGTATAAAGTGTACCTGTAAATATACCTGCATGAGGCTGGAACATTTTTTTTTTTACTTGTGAAAAAATCATGAAAATAACTTAAACAACATCCGCGACCAAATACAGCAGCATGTAAGCATATCTTGCTCAATCAACCAATAACATTAATTATAGACACAGGTCCGTATTATGTTTTTTTTTATCCAAAGGCTAGTTAAGGTAACATTCATAAAGTTTTCAACCATAATATCAATACCTGTGGTTCACTTCTAATTATCGGTTAAAGCTTTAGTAATCTTCCCCCAGAAATGTAAAAAAAATATGCGTTGAAGAAATGTGAAAATTATATGAACAAGAAAATGATGCCTCCTACTTTGCCGTACTATGGCTTACTTATTATAAAACATGACAAACCTATTTACCACTGCGACAAATGAATCCATCTAATTATCACAACAGTAACAGGCAATGTGACAACCCAACAGAGTGGTACACTGGACTGTGAATGCGAGGCCGCTCCGGGTCCGGGCTGGGTACACGACACATGCATGATATACATACGTGTTCGCCCTTTCTCATCAGGTTCTCAATACGCGGGTACACGAGGAGGCCAAGCAACCTTAGGGTGTGTGGCAGAAACCGGGGAACAGTATATCAGGCACAGTGGGGGACATTCGTTGGAGAGTGCGTCCCGTAGTGCAAGGGAAAAATATCTTACGACGTGTGTGACGTGAATAGATTTGACTTCCACTTTTGAACACCTCAAGCTTATATCAGTCCTTTTCACTGTACTTTATCGCTCTAAAGGGAGGAAATACGTTTCTTGAGAGCCGTATCGGGGAAGTTAAAAATGCTCATATAAACACAACACGAAGCATCCCCATTGAAAAAAAAGAGGTCATAATAACATATACATTAAAGTTGTGTAATTCAAAGTATTCTATCGTCCTTGTGAACGTATCCTGCATAACCGAACGCGCTGACTTTGTTCCCATTCGAAGGCTGCAAAATGTTACGGTCAAATTACAAGTTATTTTTCAATTTGCCACACAGAAATATCACACCGTTATTGTATGATTGTTCGGCGAGCGAGAGAGAGAGAGAGAGAGAGAGAGAGAGAGAGAGAGAGAGAGAGAGAGAGAGAGAGAGAGAGAGAGAGAGAGAGAGAGAGAGAGAGAGAGAGAGAGAGAGAGAGAGAGAGAGAGAGAGAGAGAGAGAGAGAGAAATAAAAAGGGGTGTCACGGTATTCTGGAGTGACAAGTGGCAAAGTGACAGCTGCAGCGGGATAGCGAAGGGAGAGTTTAAAAGGCTGGGAAAAGCGAGCAGGGGAAGAATGGAGAGAGAGAGAGAGAGAGAGAGAGAGAGAGAGAGAGAGAGAGAGAGAGAGAGAGAGAGAGAGAGAGAGAGAGAGAGAGAGAGAGAGAGAGAGAGAGAGAGAGAGAGAGAGAGAGAGAGAGAAAAGGGGGGGGGCAGACAGACAGACAGACAGACACCACAGACAGACACAGAAAGAGAAACAAATTCGTATTTTAATGAACGCCGTTACTCTTATTTTCGTAAAAAGCAAGGCCACGTCCGGTGGGAGTAAAACATTTCTTGATGGCAGCGTCCGTGACGAGATAAAAGCGCCGAGTTGTTGGCGTCGGCGTGAGTGTGATGGCAGTGCTTGGGGCGATGAGCTAAACATGGAAGTCTTGCTGCTCCACCATTAAGGATATTATTTCTGTGCATTCTTTTCATTCCCGGATTTAAGACTTCATGAAAGGCATGCTTGAGTAAAGACTTGTGTAACACCACCGTCACCGCCGCCACCCTCAACCGTGCCCACCTGCTTCGAAAACCAACACTGAAGTCAATTTGTGAGCCGATCTAAAGATAATTTTCATAAAGCATCGTAAATAGAAAAAAAGAATATCGTGTCACAATAAACAACCACAAAAAACAAGAACTCTAAGAAATGTGCCGCAATGGACAATCAATTTAATGTTTTTGCAACGGGCTGACTGCAGGATGGTCTCATGACGTCCATAGCGGAGGGGTTAAATAAGCGCCCATTCCTTGCTCTCAAAAATAGTTATAAATCTGCTCACGTTTGCGAGCGGCAAGAGAAAACACTGGAAAACTATTATTTCGTTTTATCAGTAACTCTGATATTCTTTTATTTTCTGTTTTTTAACCGGGAATTCATCCTAAAGAACGAATTTCTGTCTATATTAAAATAGTATGACGAGAATAACAATGTTTTAACTTCTGTTCTCTAATTTATCGTGTACTTATCTCCTTTAGTAAACAGAGTATTTTTCACCTTAAATATTTTCTTTTATAATTCTATTGTATTATCTGCAGAAACCAGTTGTAAGTCCCATATTTTTTTCTTCCCTTAGCCCTTGCAATGTTTCCTATTACTGCATAATGATCCACGAGTAAAACAAACTATGTACAGTGCAGGGAATGAAGGTGAGGCGGTTCACGTACATCAACGTAATTCTGTGCATGTCTAGGCGGATTAAGGGAAGGGAGGAGACCCGGAGAGGGAACCTGCACTGCCAATACGGGGGGATTAAGACTGCCAGGAATGCGAGCGTACTTGTGATGAGGGGCTTCCGGTGCAGTGTATTAAGAGTTTACAGCTCCGGTTGCATTATCTGCAAGACACGTGCGATGAGGGAGGGAAAGAAACAATTACGATAGAGATCCTTGAATATATATAAAAAAAATACTCATCTTCGTGTTGTGGGTTGAAAGGTGTTGTAAGCTGAGAAATGAAAGTCTCGTCTGTCTCGTCTCTCTCTCTCTCTCTCTCTCTCTCTCTCTCTCTCTCTCTCTCTCTCTCTCTCTCTCGCAATGACATCTTGGCATACGAATGGACACGACTGCTCGGAGTAATAACATATAATTTTCGAATAAGTATGTATCATCATTTCTATGTGCGTGTTAGCAGGGGTGGAGGGGGGTAAGTAGGTGGGTGTGCAAATACTTTCACATCCATTAACTTATACACAAGATAAACTACCCATTTTGACCCTCCCACCCTCATGCACTCACGAATTCCCCCCTTCCCCTAACCTCTACACCCACCTCACCCCCCTCGAACCACCTTCCCCTCCACACACATACACTCACACCCACACACTCTCTCCCTTGTGAATATGAGATGAGGGATATTTACACTCCTCTCATTTGGCAGTGGAATGATAATGGGATGCAATGTTAGGGAGACGCCGTGTCGCCTACCTGGTTAATGACACCTTCGCCCACCTGTTCGTGCCGTCCCCAGGTGATCAAGTTCCTTTCTCTGTTTCATTACTTCTCTTCACTCTTATTTTCGTTCTCTCATTGCTATTCCTACCCTTTCCGTCCTATCCCTCAGCACCTAACTTTCTTTTTCTCTCTTTTTTTTCCCCCTTGAACTACTTCCTTTACTGTAAAAAAAATACCCCCATGTCATCTTTACCCACCATTCACCCACACGTAAAATCCACTTCCCTCTATAACACACCCTTTTCTATCCTTCTATCCATCTATTCTTCTGACTTTCTCTTATTCTTCAACTACTTCGCTAGACTTTACCTTACCTAGCATAGAGTAGTTAATTAATGACAGTCTCACTCACCTGATCGTGCCTGGCCCAGATAATAACGTAGATGTTTGGATGCTTGTCTCGTCCACGTTAGGCTTTACTTTATTCGACCCAGAAAGAAAGAGAGAGGTATTGCTAAACATCCTGTCTGGTAACTCTTGTATAATAGATCGGAGTTAGAAAATTGACACTGACTTAAGGAGAATGGGAAAGAGAAAAAATGGTTACGAGAGAGAGAGAGAGAGAGAGAGAGAGAGAGAGAGAGAGAGAGAGAGAGAGAGAGAGAGAGAGAGAGAGAGAGAGAGAGAGAGAGAGAGAGAGAGAGAGAGAGATCACCAGAATTATTATTATTATTATTATTAATATTATCATTATTATTATTATCATCATCATCATCATCATCATCATACACAATTATCATTATTGCCATCATCATCAGCATCATCATCATCATAACCAATAAAATCATCATTAGTTACTATTGGTATATTGCCAATACGATTTTTTTTTTTCAAGTTTCTGGACTTGTCTTTTCCGATAATCAAAAAACAAAAACAAATGTTATTCATTACATGGCGTCTAATAATGTCTTTTACGGTGCCTAGATTTAGTTAATTCATAATATTACAAATAAATTCAGTCTCCACGTGTGCAGCTCAAATAGACTAAAATACTATAATCGTATGACCTTTTATTTTATGTAACACCATAACATAAGAGTCTACGGAAAAAAAGTTACAATTTTCAGGGAATTTTTCCTTTATTTTACAAAACACGAATAAGTAAAAAAGGGAACATGATTTATAGACACAGAAGAGTAACACCACACTAAACCCACTCCCCTCGACATTAAATATACCTGAGGAATATGACGTAGCATCAAAAAGCTCTGAACTGAGAGGAAGAGAGGCAAAAAGGTCTTCATATTTTTCCTCCTCCGTCAATCCCCGATGGAGAGAGCGCGCAAGAAGCATCATTACCAAACACGACAGCCCTCATCTACCACACGCAGGGAAGTTTACCGTCACTCACACCTGCTCGTCAATAATGCAGGTGTGAGGCGGCGGGGCGAGTGACGGGCAGAGAGCTTATTGAGACTCCGAGCGAGGCAACAGCGAGCATAATGGATAGCGTTGTTGCGTTATGACCCGCGGCCCCGAGGTATCTTACGCGTGATAAAGGTGGTGAGGTAAGGCGAGGAGAGGTGAACATTAGACGCTGAAGGATGGGTTATGGAAGGGCATGAAAGAGTGAGTGGGTGGTAAGGCCGGTAAATGAGCTCTTGCAGATGTTTTAAGGAGTTAGTTGAGAGAGAAGGAGAAACAGAATGACTGGTAAGGGATGGAGGGCGGATGAGAATAAAGAAAATAGGAGAATTGTATGGCGGAAAAGAGCATGCTTCACATTGTTTTAAGGAAGAAGTACAGGCAGAGGAGACAAAGGAAAGAATATTATGTGTAGAATGTGAAATGAACAGGGATGAGTGAATGTGAAGGTTAAATAATGGATAGAATAGTTAGGTGACTATTTTAAGGGAGGATAATTGAGGAATAGTAACGAAGGAAAATAGGAGAGAAGGAAAAGATGCTGAGGAGTGAGAAATGGAAGGATGGAAGAATGAGACAGCTGTGTGGTTGGAAGCGCGTGATTTTAACTGTTTCATGGAAGAGAAAATAAAGAAATGGAAGAGAAAAAATGGAAATGAGAAGAAATATGAAAGAACAGGCAACAAGGGATGAAAAATGTAATCTACTGAATATAAATTAGAGGAAGGTAGTATGATGGGTTGAAAAGTGATACGAGATGTTTAAAAAAAGGAGGAATTGAGGAAGACGAGACGAAAGGGATAGGAGAGGCTAAAAAGACGGTGAAATATCGCAGACAAGAGAAAATGTAGGAGTATGAGGAGGAAGATGGCTGCTAAAATAGTAAGCCGAGACGTTCTAAAAAGGGAGAATAATTGAGAGAAGGGAAAACGGGAAGAGAGGAGGAGTCGAAGGCGAGGGTTGGGAGAGAAAAAAAGTGAATAAAATACTGAGAATAGTGTGAAGGGAAAAAGGGTTATTTGAGGACTTTCCGGAGTTAAGGAAGAGGTGAGGAAGGAGAGAGAAGGGGAGAGGAGGAAAGGGGTAAGAAAGATGGAGAGAGAGAGAGAGAGAGAGAGAGAGAGAGAGAGAGAGAGAGAGAGAGAGAGAGAGAGAGAGAGAGAGAGAGAGAGAGAGAGAGAGAGAGAGAGAGAATCCCGGAAACGTAAAATTTAGGAATACATTTCAGCGTAATCCACTTAGACGCAACAGGCAGGTAAGAGCGGTCGATCCTACATTCCAGGAAGCTGACGTTATGGAACAGTTCGCAACTTAGTTCTTACCAACTGGTATTATCATCATTATTATCATTTTCATTATTATTATTATTATTATTACTATTATTATTATCATTATTATTATTGTTGTTGTTGTTGTTGTTGTTGATGACGATGATGATGCGTATGTTGTTGCTGTTAATACTGTGGATGCAAAATCGGAAACTTATTCATGTTCTAGACGAGAAAGCAGACAGGCAGTGAACCAGATGAACATACATAGGCAGACAGATAAATAAATGCCTATATAAACACAGACAGACTTGCTGACAGACACACACACACACACACGCGCGCGCAAGAGAAACAAACAGACCCTCCCATAGAGCTGTGGATATGAAGTTGATCCAAAAATGTAACCCGAGTTTGTTTGGGGACAACTCAGCCGAAAGTTGAATAAAAAGCGAAAAAACTAAAGTGAATCCTCAGTCCTGACCCGAGGAGAGAGAGAGAGAGAGAGAGAGAGAGAGAGAGAGAGAGAGAGAGAGAGAGAGAGAGAGAGAGAGAGAGAGAGAGAGAGAGAGAGAGAGAGAGTGTGTGTGTGTGTGTGTGTGTGTGTGTGTGTGTGTGTGTGTGTGTGTGTGTGTGTGTGTGTGTGTGTGTGTGTGTGTGTGTGTGTGTGTGTGTGTGTGCGTGTGCGTGCGTGTGTTCCCGTCAGAGTCTCGGTTCCCTGCGACATCCAGATTCCGGCTGACTGGAATCCGATGGCAGAGTCACTCTCCGTAAAACACTGGGAGACTATAATGCTCCTTAATATGCTGGCCCGAGCTTTTTACTTGCCGCAGGGAAGACGATGTTTGCATGTGGTTACCTGGCTCGCTCTCCCTCTCTTCCGCCTCTCTCTGTTTCTTCCTCTCTTTTTCTCGATCTTCCTTCATTATTTTTTAGTTTTCTACCTTTGTATTCCTCTGTTTCACTTCTTGCCTCTCATTGTCCCTCCTCTCTCTCTCTCTCTCTCTCTCTCTCTCTCTCTCTCTCTCTCTCTCTCTCTCTCTCTCTCACACACACACACACACACACACACACACACATCCCGTCTTTCCCTTTTTTTCTTTCTTCCATTTTCTCTCCTTGCTTTCTTTCATTATTTTTCCATTTGCCTCTCAGTCCTTCTTTCTCCTTCTGCCTTTCCTTATTTCCTGGTTCCCTTCACTCCATATTCTTCCTCTTCCTCCTTCTCCTCATCTCTCTTCTTTCCTCTTACTTTTTTCTGTCTTATATCCAGACTTCCCTTCTTTCCCTCGTTCTCTTTCCTTTACATTTCTCATCTCCTGTAATCAATACGTTTCCTCTTTTATATCTTTTGTCTATGTTCCTTTCATGATTCAAACTATTATCTATTGCTTTAAGTCTATCTACCATCTTTTTTCTTGTCCACCATCCGATTATTATTTTCTCTCTCCTCTTATCTCCATCTTCCAAGGATATGTCGACCTCTTTCTCTTCTCTCTTCCCCTCAATCTTCCCCACTTTACGTTATTCCTTCATCCCATAATTCCTCCCTCTTCTCATTCCATTTGTCCTGTCCATCCCTTCCTCATTCCGTCTTCCGTGATAGATGGCGAAATTATGGAGAGAGAGAGAGAGAGAGAGAGAGAGAGAGAGAGAGAGAGAGAGAGAGAGAGAGAGAGAGAGAGAGAGAGAGAGAGAGAGAGAGAGTAGGAGCAAAATACGATGAAGAAGAGGGGGAAGGAAAGTATGAGAATGGAAAAGCAGTTGAACGGAAGGAGAAGATTGTTTTTGCATTTTTTTAGACGAGATGAGACGAGAGAAGAGGAAAGGAGAGGAGAGTAGAGGAAAGAAAAGTGAAGTAAATTGCAAGGAAGGGACTTGAGGGCGATAAAATGAGAAAATAATTATGACAGGGCATGAAACGGAGAGAGGCCGTAATAGTTGTATAGTCCGTTTCATTCCGTCTAAAATGATCGCAGGAGACGGGTTTGACATTTTCTTTATAATCCGACGAAGAAATGCTCTGAGCAGGCTTAAGAAGAAAAATGCTAATGCTAAACCAAAACTAAAATAAACAAAGAAGGAAACTTAGAGACGGGAAAAGGAATAAAAAATCGCAGTTTTGGGTTTTTCTCGTCGGCCATTTCCCAGCCTGTCTCTCTCTGTCCGTCTGTTGTTCTCTTCTTCTCATATGTCCTGACCATTTTTATTTCTTGATTTTTATTAGTCTTTTATGTGGCATCTACTTTTATCTATTATCTTATCAATTTTCAGTATTTCCTACCAGTAATACTAGACGGTAGTTCTGTTTATTTGTAACACAGCGCTGGCACACACAAACACACACACACACACACACACACACACACACACACACACACACACACACACACACACACACACACACACACACACACAGACAGACAGAGACAGACAGACAGACAGACAGACAGACGGACACACACACACACACACACACACACACACACACACACACACACACACACACACACACACACACACACACACACACACACACACACACTGGCGTACATTGGCATCCGCACCGCCATCCGCTCATCTACGCCAACATTATTCCTTTTTCAGGGTAAAGGTGTCATCAGAATTTTAATCAGTGGCTCCGTGTCGCAGTTTTCTGTTGGTTTCCATATTTTTCTGGCTTGTTTTATCGGCAAGGAAAGAAATGTGTTAAACTAAATAGGCTTAGCCGTGTTATATTTTCCGGTTTGAAATTATAATTATACAACAGTTTAAAAATAGGGATAATCCAACATGTGCCGCACATTTTAAGGGGAAAAAAGATAAATATAACAGAAGCTCTGACGAGGACACGACTTTAATTAAAACTCGAATATTACAGTTTTATGTTATGTGTGCATTTGTTACAAAGCAGAGGAAGCAGAGGCGGGACAAAAAAAAATAATAAAGCTAGACGCATCATAGATTATTATATTATTTCCTGAGCTTAAACGATTATGACTTTTCTTTATTGATATTAAAACAGAATAACAGAGCACCACAGGAGTGACAGGCGTTTATTTCTAATCAAGTTTTCATTACAAAAAAAAAAAATCTAAACAAACAAAACGAGCTTGAACAAAACAAAACGAACTTAACAATGCAACTTGAGAGAGACAGACTTTTAGCATTTTTTCTCCTCTTAATAGCGAGAATGTGGAGGCAGAGAGGCAAGCAGGCAGGCAAGGAAGCAGGTGGTCAAGCAAGCAGGCGAGTGGGCAGGCGGGCGAGTGTGGATCAGTGTTGTGACGAGGGGAAGGAAGGAAAAAGGGGAATAAAAGTGGAAACAGCGAGGGTTAAGAGAGGAAATGACAAGGATGGTTTAAGGATGGGGACATGCAAAACCGTGACGCGTGGACCAGCGAGGGTAAAAGAGAGAAAGAACAAAGTGGACTAGGAAGGGAGGGTAGAGTAAGGGAAGTTAAGGGAGGAAAGAGGAGACGGAGAGGAAGATGAAAAAGAGAAGAGAATAATGGAATGCAGGGCAGAGGAAAGAATGGGACGAAAGAGGAAAGAAATTCGAGGAAGGAGGGGAGAGAAAATATAAAGAGAAGAGAAGAGAAAGCGAGGGGACAAGGCAGAAGAAAAGAGGAATATAGGAATATGAAGGAAAGGAGTAAAATGAAGGTATAAAGAAAAGGGAGGAATGGCCGAGAAAGAAAATGGGGCGAGGAGTGGAGTGGGGAGAAAAGAATAAGAGAAAACCTGAGAAAAGAAATGAAAAGAAAAAGGAAAAAGAAAAGTAGAGAAGAAAAATGACAAGAAAAAAACAAGAAAAGGGATCAAAATAAAAGAGAAGAGAATAAAAGAAGAGGAGACCAGAGGAAATGAGAGGAGAGGTAATGAGAGAAGAATGTACAAGAGAGTAAAGGAAAGACACTGAGGATATTGAAGATGAAATACAAAGACAATAAGAAATAAGGAAACGTTTAGTGTAAAGAAAACGAAGGCAAGAAGTAAAGACAGGCAAAGAGCAAGGTAAGGAATGAAAGACGGAAGAGAGAAGGAAAGACAGAAAAAAATTGCAAGGAGGGGGAAAAGAGGAAGGAACCGGGACAGTGAGGAAAAGATATGACGGTAACAAACTGAAGGGAAATGAAGGAGAGGGGGAAAAAAAGACGAATAAAAGAAGAGAGAACAGGAGACAAATGAAGAACAGATGGAAGAAAGGGAGCGGAAAAGGAAGGGGAAAGATAAGGCATGAAGGGAAGGGAAAATAAAAAAAATAAAAGAAACGAGGGAGGGAGAGGAAAAGGGAAGAGAAATATGAATAAAAAGAGGCCGAAAGAAGGAGAAAGAGGGGGTAAAGGGGAGAGGGGGGGGGAGGAAGGGGGAATGGGGATGGCGCAGATGTCACGTAGATAGTCGTCTCCGAATTTACTTCCTACGTTAAGTTAGGTGAGAGGTAATGAACGAGGTAGTTAGGAGGCACTAGCTGGCAGTTAAGGCTTAAATAACTCGTGTGTGTGTGTGTGTGTGTGTGTGTGTGTGTGTGTGTGTGTGTGTGTGTGTGTGTGTGTGTGTGTGTGTGTGTGTGAAAACAAGAGTACTTTTTTTTTCTTTCTTACGGACCCTGTGTACATGAGGTGTGTGTGTGTGTGTGTGTGTGTGTGTGTGTGAAAACTAGAGTACTTTTTCTTTCTTTCTTACGGACCCTGTATACATGAGGTGTGTGTGTGTGTGTGTGTGTGTGTGTGTGTGTGTGTGTGTGTGTGTGTGTGAAAACAAGGGTACTTTTCTTCTTTCTTCTTCTTCTTCTTCTTCTTAAGGAGCCTGTATACATATGAGGTTATTTCGTGCGCAAATGTTGCCTGTTTACTCTAGGCTGTTCAAGATAAAGCAAGGAAGGGATACCCCCCTCTACCCCTACCCCCCCTAACCCCCCTATCCCCCCTCTCTCCCTTTTCTCCCTCTCTCCCTAGGTGCACACACGCCGCCGTCGCCGCTACTGCCTCAACCTCCTCCTCCACTACTTGCATCCACACTAACTCTTCTCCTTTCCTTTTTTTTCCTACCTCCACTTTCTCCTTCTCCTTTTATCTTCTATAACTTCCATACTGAATGTGGCTTATTCCTCCATATTCTTTATCTTTATCTCTTATCGGATCCCTTCCATTTTTCCTTCCTTCCTCTCTTCACTTTCTTCTTTGCTTGTCTGCTTCCCTCCTTTCCCTTTTTCTCTCCCTCCCGTGTTTCCTCCTTCCCTTCTTTGTTTTTCCTTCCCCCTTCCTTCCCTTCTCGTTTTCCTTTATAATATCTTTCTTTCTTTTCTCCTTTGTCATTTCCTCTATTCGCGTCTTTCATACCTGCGTTCCTCTACATCGTCTCCGTCAGTTTTATTTATTTTTTTATATCAAAGTAGGAAAACTAATTTGAGCTTTCGTGGCTACATTCCTGAGCCTCGATTCATAGTTTTCAGCATCGCTTTTCAGCATTTTCTTACCGTGTTTAATGTTTCATCACAAATATATATTCCTGTTTAGTGCAGAGTCCTTATTTTCCTTTTTTTTTAATCATATAGCGGACATTCAAGCCTTTTTTATGACTGATATAATCATGTACCGTTCCATTCTTTTTATTTTTCTACTCTCTTCCTTCCTTGACTTTTTTTCTTAATCACTTTCCTTCACTTCATCCTCCTCCTTCCTCTCCATCCACTTTTGTTGAACGTTTTTTTACGTCCTTCTCTTGATTGCGCAGTTTCTTTTTTCTCCCTCCTTTTTTTCTGATCCTTCGTCTCTTCCTTCCTCTTGTCTCAAAAATATTATTTCTTGGACGTTTAATCATAGTACGGAGGCTTCTTTTTTCCACCTAATGCCTTTCTTTTTCTTCGCATACTCTTTCATTTCCTGATTTTGTTACATCACGGAAAGTTATCAAGTCTACACCTAATTTCCAATTCCTGTCCCCCCTACGCGCGCGCACACACACACACACACACACACACACACACACACACACACACATACACACATTCCGCTCCGGTAGCTAAATCGGTAGAGCGCTGCGCTGCAAGGCTTCACGGCCAAACAGGAGGCGGTTCGAGCCCCGCTCAGGCCGGATTCTTTCTGATGACTAGGATTGGTTACTGTCCCCCCTTGAGCAAGGGGGATGGGGTGTGTGGTGTGTGAGGTCCTGGCAGTACCCAGAGACCGACGATAATGTGCACCTGCTCACGTCGGGATGGTACCTGCTGGCGAGAGCGAGTCCAACTCGTTATCAGGCCGTGGTGAATTACACACACACACACACACACACACACACACACACACACACACACACACACACACACACACACTTTTAAAAAAAATCAAAACATAAAAAGGATCTGAAGAAAAAGTGTATGATAATTAGGTATCAATTCCATCATTCTCCGGCAAAAATTGGCTCATGTGAATAAATGTTTTGCTATTGTATTACATGTTCTTTTAGCGTAACCCTTTGGGCTAACTATAAATAATCATGTAGATTACAGCGATGGGAACAGGTAAACAAAAAACAGGTACCAGGTACTACCTTCAGTAATAAGAATATAATAAAAAAAAATCAATTGAAATAAAATAGATTGTCAAAATGTAACAACTTAAAAAAATATCAGGTACCAGCAGTTATTAGATTCACTACTAGAAATATAATGACAAATTAGGTTACCAGTTATTAGCCTCACTACTATAAAATTGAGCGACTCATTATAAGAATGCAAAACAATCCTGTAATTCCAGCCATCGTATAAGCGTCAAGACTTGGCAACACCTAAATGGAGTAGGAGAGGGTGCTGCCCGTTGCCATAACTACAGGTTACTCCTTCCGGTGCACCTCGATACCTGAGCGAGAAGCAGGTATTCCTGGTGAATTCCGGGGCCCTCCTCGACGGAAATCACGGCGCTGGAGGAGCAAAGAGAGAAGACAGGAATGACAGAGAGGAACGAGAGGAAGGGAGCGAGAGCGAGGGCGAGGACTAGTGGTGGTGGTGGGGGGGTGTGGGGGGGGGGGAGAGAGAGAGAGAGAGAGAGAGAGAGAGAGAGAGAGAGAGAGAGAGAGAGAGAGAGAGAGAGAGAGAGAGAGAGAGAGAGAGAGAGAGAGAGAGAGAGAGAGAAGGCAAGGCAAAGGTTGAAGACACTGTCCGTCCCTGTACTGGCTATGCGTCATATCTGTGCTCGACACGCAGCCTTTCGGACAGAGTCAAAGGCTTTTTCCACATCATCTCCTTTCCTCTTAGTAACGGTCTTGTGCATCTTAAGATCTGCCCCATTGTTGTTTCCTTTCCCATCTGCATTTTTTTTTCGGGCTAAATGCTCTTCTGAACTTGCTAAAAGTATGCACACTCTTCCTCTGGTTTCATTGCAAACGACAGGACACCCTATCTCATCTAAATCCGTTCAACTTCTTTAGGAGAGAATTGAGACAGCATCTTAATATTTTTATTTGGTTAATTCTCTCGAGGAGCCTGTTCGTATTTATTTTATCCTACCGCTTGAACGCTTTAATGAGCGGAGTATCAATACACTTATTGAACCTAAGTTGAGAAGGTTTTTCCGAAACTTCTTCTGTTCTCCTTTAGTGGGAGCAGAGCATAGTGGGCTGTTCATGTTTTTAATACCTTGACTTGCCTCTCATCTGCAAAAAAATGGTGTCCTAACATATTTCTTGAGACTTGCAATTCATCATGTCAAACACTCCCTCCAATACACAGCCATCTTCCCTGTTTCTATTGAAAATCTTTTCGCCTTAACTCTCCCTTCTATTCTCTCCTCTGCACCAAAGTCAATCAACATTTGCCCTCCTGCTCCTCCTCCTCCCTTGAGTCCTCCCTTCTATACTTTCTTCCTTTAGCTTTCCTTTCTCCTAGCCAAGCTCCTCCCTCGCTTTCCTTTTCTCCCATCTTCCTTCTCCTGTCTCCTTCGGTCCTTTATGTCTCCCTCTCCTGTTTTCCGCCCACTCTCAACTTTACCTCCCCTCCGTTCCTCTTTTAGCCTGCCTCCCTCGTCTCTCAGCCCTCCTTCCCTTCTCTCCCCCTCGCAGCATCCAGTGTCTCAACAATCTCTTCATCACTTACCTGCCTCCAGCCTTATTGAAATCAGATACACCTTATAGATTTTTCTTGGCAGGTAAACGATAAAGATATAATAGGTATACGCCTTCACTACACGAACTTAAGTTTATTAATATTATTTTCTTTTTTACCTCTATTGGGTCTGCAGGTAATAGCGAAGTGGGGTTTGCTGGTAACGGAATTTTTTCAACATTTCATTAATCCAATTTTTTCAATGGTTTGTGCATGTGAAGTTTAATAATAAGAAAACGAACTCTAAGTGTTTATTCTGGCTTCGCTTTTTTTTCTCCATTGAGTTGGTGTGTTTATCTCCCCCCACCCCTTTCGACTTGGTTCCACTGGTTCGTGTCTTACTGGGGAGGGCGTTTCACCTCTAGTAACATTATACTAATTATGGAGAGTTTATTCCGTGCATTTACATTACAAGGGAAAAGATGCTGAGGCTCTTTTGTTATGAAGTATTTCGAATAGTTGTATACTTATTGCTTCGTGGTTTATTCTCAGTTCATTTCCAGTGATGAGCAGTCCGATTTTTTCAATGAGAGAGAGAGAGAGAGAGAGAGAGAGAGAGAGAGAGAGAGAGAGAGAGAGAGAGAGAGAGAGAGAGAGAGAGAGAGAGAGAGAGAGAGAGAGAGAGAGAGAGAGAGAGAGAGAGAGAGAGAGAGAGAGAGAGAGAGAGAGAGAGAGAGAGAGAGAGAGAGAGAGAGAGAGAGAGACTACAAAAAAGTAGATACTATATTTCCTGTATTTCCGCGTTATTAGCGCAGACGCGGGGCTCGCCCGCAGGTGTGAAAGAGAGTGTAAGAGGAATTTCGACCCACCATAAAAATCCAAAAACCTTCTTTACTCCTATTCAGACAACACAGTGTGCCACGATGCTGAACCCTCCTTGTTGTCGTCGTCAGAAGATAATCGGATTACACTAAAAACTCTCGATTCTTTCCTGTAGCTTCTCCGGCAAAAACAACCACTCGAGTCGCACACCCTCCCTGTCTCCCTCTCTTTCTTCCTGTCTCCCTTATTTATGGTCCTTTTTTCCTTCCCATCCAACTTCTAGTTTTCAATCCCTCCAATCCAACGTTTTTTACCGTCTCCCTACCTCCCTCCTTCCCTTCCTCTTCCTTTCTCGTTTTCTCCTTTCTCTATTGATGTTCTTTTCTTCTTTACCTCCCCATCCAACTTCACGACTTCAACCTCCTCTAACTAGCTTCATTTCCTGTTTCCCGCCCTTACCACTCTTCTTTTCTTTTCTTCTTTCTCCTTCCTATATTACCTTTTTTTTTTCTTCTTTTTTTCCTCCCCTTCCACCTTGACGAGTTCAATTCGGCTTCAATCGCTATCCTCCTTCCCTTCACCTCCTCTTCCTGCTGTATCAATTCGCTTTTTCTCCTTATCGAACTTCACAACTTCAATCCCTTCAATCCAACTTCAATTCCTGTTTCCCTCCCCACCCCTTTTCCCTTCCTTTCTTCCTTCTTCATGCTCTTTTCTTTTTTTTCCTCCCCATCCAACTTCCCGACTCAAACTTCAATTCAACTTTAATCCCTGTTTCGCTCCCCTCTTCTCCCTCATCCTCTCCTTACTTCATCAGTGTTGTTTTCTTCTTTCCCTTCTCATCAAACTTCGCGACTTCAATCCCTTTAATCCAACTTCATCCCTGTTTCCCTCCATCCCTTCCTTCTCATCTTCTTCTCCTCCTGCTTAATGCTTCTTCTTTTCTTCCCCTTCCAACTTCAAGAGCACAAATTAAGCTATGTACAGCTCCTAGCCCTCCTTCCTCTCCTCTCCCGTATCATCCTCCCCTCCGTCCTTAACCTTCTTTCTTTCCTCCCCATCCAGCTTGCTTTGACAGTTCATCTGCTCTCCTTTAAAAGACCTTGATTCCTTTTGTTCTCGCCTTTCCAATCCCTTGCTCTCCTTTGCTGCGTCTTCTCATCTTTCCACTCCATACCTTTTCTTTCTTCCTTTTCCTCCACCCTTCTCTCTCTCTGTCTCTCTTTTTCTTTCCCTTTTTTCCCTGCTCGCCGTCCATTTCCATCTACTCCCTGCTCACCATTTTCGATTATTTTCTTCCCTTTTTTCCATTCCTTTTCCCCTCCTAATTACTTTCTGCTCTCTCCTCTCATTTTCGTCTCTTCCTGCATTACTTTTTGTTCGCTCCTCATTTTCGTCTCTTACTTAATTATCTTTTGTTCTCTCTTCATTTTCGTCCCTTCCTTCCTTTTGTTTCTATTCCATTTCCCAACATTCTTCCTCCCTGGTCGCTTTTCCTTTTCTCCTCCCCTTTTATGTCTGTTTTTCCTCGCTCCTTCATCTCCCCTCACTTCACTTACACAGGCTCGCGTTTCCTGATATTGTTCTTGTTGTTGTTGTTGCTCACGTTGTTGTTGTCGGTGTAATTTTCCGCGAAACAAACTTATTTCTAACTGTCTTTTGTCACTGTCAAGCTGCGTCCACAGAAAAGTGTTGAGGAAACGTTTGGTGAATGCATGAGTGTGAGAGTGTGATGAAAACGACATGCAAAAGGAAATAGAATATATGACGGTAGGTGCTGTGAACCATCTGAAGTAAAGTGCAACACATTCACCAGCGAGAAATGAGCCCTTCGCTTCCCTCACCCATCACCCCTGCCCCTCGTACTTTGGCTTCGCGCTGGGTCCGTGTGATTTGTGGCAAGTCTCGAGAGTTTGCCTCAACTTTCTGTAGCGGTGACATTTGTGTTTGCGAGGTCACGTGGGAACACACTACAATAGAAGTAAAATTACTTCTTGAGCTGACGACGAGCGCCAAACTCCAAGTTACCTCGTAATTTTAAAGTCGTATATTCTTTACTTGGCGCCTGTGCCGGACTGGGACTAGCAAACTATTGTGTAGGAGTCGGCTGTATTATTCATATTACCACACTTTACCTTTCACGAGGTAGACCTCAATAAACCATATTCCAAATCAGACATTTCGGGTTACTTCAGCTCAGGGGTTAACATAACTACTTATTGCCACACCAATATCCAAAGTATCGTTCCTAAAATGTGCAATCGACCTGCACAGAGTTTTCATCACAACATAATATATCAGCGATATTGGTCAACGAATACAGTCCCTGCAGTAGCAATGAAAAAAAGCAGAGAACAAACTTCTGATGAAACCTCGTTCAAAGATGGTAGGTATGGCTTGCTTACATATACGATGGTGCTACAATGCTTGGCACCCTATTAACAGGATTATGTCATTTACCTGATAATATCAATTAACGGAAAACAAGATGAAATAGCATGTACCCAGCCAACTTCTTTTTACACCTCTGTGGGTGGCCGAGGGTGGCTCTGCCTGCAAATGGAATCTGGCATATTCGACCTATACAGTTGAAACACTGTACGCACCTGCACTGTCTCCTCTGCTGTAAAAAATAAATAAATAAATAAATAAAATAAACTTTTTTTATTTCGGTGTTTTTTGTCTCAACTCCTTTAAGAAGAGGATAACCATGTTACCTCACAATGAGGCTATCAGATAGGCCAGTTTAGAAATACATACATAAATAGCATGATTACTTAAAAAAATCAATTTTTAACTGTTCATCTTTATACGTACATATAAATAAGGTTATTAGGCTTTGCAGGAGTCGCATTTATCACTATATGGAGTATTTGGTTGACAAACCTTTTCTCAAAGTTCCTTTAATAATAAAAGCATGTTTGGACAGACAAGCGACAAGCTATGAGCTGGTGCATTATCATACATCAAGTTTAGAACATGTCTGTCAACTGGTTTCCGAAAACTTTTTAATAAAAGTGTTTTCGATAAACAAATATCCCTCCATTGCTCCGGGCCAAGCAGAGCAAGGGAACAGTCCAATAATCGCCCCAACACGCGCCGATATACATTCCTATTTACCGCAGACAGAACTCATATGGAGCGGAATTTATGCATTCTGTCCCGCCAGCCGCGCCGCACACCGCGCCGCCGTCACCGCGATCCCCCCGCGCCGGTAAATATGTTCCTCTTTTCTTCGCGCTGATCGAATGGCAGATAGCTGGCAGTTTTCCCCCGCCCTAAACAGCGTCGCGTCTGGATTAATGAGTCCGGGCGAGGGGAGAACAAACGTTATTAAGAGGAAACTTTCGCCATGTCTCAGCGTTCATATGCAAATGGAAAAACAAAACTGCGTGGAGCCTGATGGGAATTTATTGTGCAGAGAAAACACACACACACACACACACACACACACACACACACACACACACACACACACACACACTCACAAACAGCAACTGCCTAAGATGATGACACAGACGGTCATAAAAATCATAGTATTGGTAATAATAATAATAATAATAATAATAATAATAATAATAATAATAATAATAATAATAATAATAATAATAATAATAATAATAATAATAATAATAATAATAATAATAATAATAATAATAATAATAATAATAATAATAATAATAATAATAAACAATGACACCGATGGTAACGAACAGCAAGCCACACTCACGAGACTCACCCATGGCAGGACAGACGGCACCCACACTTCCCTTCTAAGCCTGGAATTAAAGCAACCTTCCCACTTGTTTTTTACCGGACAGAGCGGAGATATTTTTTTCCCTCTCTCTTTCACATTCTTGAAAAGGCGGCGCACAATGGCGTGGACTCTCAATGGGCAGCGGGAAAAAAAAAACATTAGGAGAGTTACTTACAACGGAAGCTATGTTCGGAATAATTAGAAAGCCATTTAAACTTGAACAAGAGAAAAAAAAAAGAGAAATCCCAGTGATAAAATAAAGTAATTGAAACGATATGGTTCAGAAAAAGAGAAAGATTTACCATAGAAGGCTCAATAGAGACAGATTATGGGAAATATATAAAAAAATACCATTCTTTGTTAGACTGTAAGAAAACGGATGAGAAAAAAAAGGGAGTCAACGGAAAAGAAAGATTGGCTCCGGTGGAAGACATAATTTTTCCATTCAGTGAAATTGAACTTAATATTTTTTCAGCGATTTCAAACAATTTAGGAAATGAATTTCTAGTAACTAATTTCATTAATTGAGTGTTAGGACACCTGCTGGAGAGAGAGAGAGAGAGAGAGAGAGAGAGAGAGAGAGAGAGAGAGAGAGAGAGAGAGAGAGAGAGAGAGAGAGAGAGAGAGAGAGAGAGAGAGAGAGAGAGAGAGAGAGAGAGAGAATGAAAATGAATAAACTATAAAAATGAAAAGGGAAAGAAAAGGGGGAAAGAGAATGAATGGAGGGAAGGAAAATGAAAACCTGAAACGAATGAAAAATAACAGAGAGGGAGAAGAGTAAGATGAGCAGATAAAAAGGGAAAGGAAGAAGAATGAATTTACGAACGGTCCGGAATATTAAACAGGAGAGAATAGAGAAAGGTTGGGATTGGATGGAGAGAAAAAAAACAATAATACACGAAAAGAGGGAGAGAAGGATAGGAGGAGGAGAGAGACGAGCAGCAAGCAGAAAAGGAGGAGGGAGAGGGGGGGGGCGGGTAAGGGAGGGAGGGAGGAAGAATAGAAAAACACACAGAAAAGAAAGGAGAAGAGGAATGAAAACGGGGAAATCGAAGACAGGAGAGTGAAGACAAATGAGGAAGAAGGAGGCAGACGATTGAAAAGCAGAGACGTAGATGGCCGTAATAAAGATGGAAAGGAGGAGGAGGAGGAGGAGGAGGAGGAGGAGGAGGAAGCTGCGACTCCAAATAAATGACTTTTCAGCATCATCGCTCACCCATGTCTGATTACTTAGTCTGAACGCATGAGAGAGAGAGAGAGAGAGAGAGAGAGAGAGAGAGAGAGAGAGAGAGAGAGAGAGAGAGAGAGAGAGAGAGAGAGAGAGAGAGAGAGAGAGAGAGAGAGAGAGAGAGAGAGAAGAAAGAAGGAGAGATGCCAATACAACATCCCTCCCTTTTGTCTCCAGCGTGTGATTCTCTCTCTCTCTCTCTCTCTCTCTCCTAGTTTATTTTCCTTCTCTCAATTGTTACTCGTCACTGCATTTGTATATTTCCGTGAATAAATATTTCTCATTTCTTCTCTGTAATAACAAAGGAAATCTAATTACTATTCATCTTCAAGCTCTGACTGTTTATTATCTCCAAGACGAAAAAAAATAGAAGAAACTGTTCAATCTACTGCTTGGTGTAAAGAACATTTTCGTTATACAATTCAGTCATGACAATTAAGAACTCGAACAAGTATTCACTAATTATTTAGCAACACCTGCAACGTTCTCAAACAATAGGAAGTATATTCGTCTGGTTAATATGAAGCTCGTTAGTTAGACAGTAGTTTGTGATATGTACGATTACCGAAAGTCATAAGCCATAAGGGAAAGCTAACACGCGCACAAACACACAAATACACCACAGAAAAGGCTTCTTAACCCGTCCGCTGCGATTGGCACGGATTTGGCCTTCACTGGTAGCCTGGTAACATATAGTACCAGGTCTTTCTCTGCCTCTGTGGGTGATAGTGGAGTGGTATTGGTGTGCTGGATATCCCCTCCCAAGGTGCAGGACTTAACACTTTTATCCACTGAATCATAGCAGCCACTTTTTGATCCATTCCTGTAGCTTGATGATGTCTTCTGGTAGGAAATCCGCAGTCAAGGGGTTAAAACACAGTACTGAACCGCAACGCTAAGTCCCGTCATAGAACTAGGCAAGTGTTTTCATCAGCCTCTATGTGCAGCGTTCTCCTGAAGATGATGGGAAACATATGAGGAGAGAAACAAAACAAGGAGAGATAAGACCGCGCGCAGTGGCAGGAAGGATGAGCGGAAAGAGGGAGAGAGGAGAAACGAAGAGAAAGATCGGATGGCTGGCTGGAGGAGCGACTGGAGATGTGGAGGGCGGGATATAAACGAGACCTTTCGGCTGAGCGAGGGTAACAAGGCCGTGTTTACAGGTGCACGGAGCCTCTTGGAGATTGTACTGTGTTGAAACCTCTGCGTCTGGCTCGTCACCCGCAGACACATCCCTCGCCATCTGTTGTATCACTCCCCCTTTTTTTTTTTACTTTAGAGAATGTCGACGAGTAATTTTTTTTGCTGTTTATGTGATACAGTGAATACAAAAATACGCATGAGTGTTGATTGAATAGTACCACCGGCAGATAGAGATAGATAGATAGATAGAAAGATAGAGAGATAGATTGATAGATAGATAGAGAGAGAGAGAGAGAGAGAGAGAGAGAGAGAGAGAGAGAGAGAGAGAGAGAGAGAGAGAGAGAGAGAGAGAGAGAGAGAGAGAGAGAGAGAGAGAGAGAGAGAGAGAGAGAGAGAGAGAGAGAGAGAGAGAGAGAGAGAGAGAGTTTGTGAGTGAGTGAAGACTGTAAAGAGCCCACACAACTACTCAGGAACACACAAGTTGGGCTGCCTGACAGACACAGTCCCCGGGGCCACCTGTGTGAGGTCCCCCCGCAATTTAAGTCCAGGGGGCAGCGGCGGCCCTGCCTTGTCTTGTGCGTCGCCCTGGGATGTCACGTCTAACTTTTCCAGACGCCGCACCAACTCCGCAAACTCGAGCAGAATCTTAGGATCTGGAGCCGCGAAAGTTAGTGGGAGGAAACAAGGATTTGGAAGAGGAGGGAGGGAGGAAGGGAGGGAAAGAGGGGGAAGGAGGGAGGGAAAGAGGGGGTAGGAGGGAGGGAGGAAGGGAGGGAAAGAGGGGGAAGGAGGGAGGGAAAGAGAGGGAAGGAGGGAGGGAGGAAGGGAGGGAAAGAGGGGGAAGGAGGGAGGGAGGGAAAGAGGGGGAAGGAGGGAGGGAGGAGTGGAGCGTTTATTGTCCTCGCGTCTTCTCGTTCCGGATAATTTGACTTTAAAGGGTGAACGTGTGCGTGTTCTTACCAGTTTGTAGTTTTACAGGACAGACTTGGGCTCGCATTGTCCCGTATATCATCACGTTTCAATATAGATTTACATTTATTGTGTGTGTGTGTGTGTGTGTGTGTGTGTGTGTGTGTGTGTGTGTGTGTGTGTGTGTGTGTGTGTGTGTGTGTGTGTGTGTGTGTGTGTGTGTGTGTGTGTGTGTGTGTGTGTGTGTGTGTGTGTGTGTGTCAGTAAATTATCACGTTCGCACAGTTATGTTCTAATCCCACTAAGTATTCAACTCTCGAAATTAATTGGGTGCTGATCACCTGCAAAGATTTTAGGAAAACACAACTTCCTCCTCTTCCTCTCCCGCTTCCTCTTCCTCTTTCTCTTCTGCTTCCTCCTCTGTCCCGCCCTCCCCAACCATCCTCCTCCTCCGCCTCTAACTTCACTCTCTCTCTTCTTCCTACCCTTCCTTCTCACGATCTTCCCGACTGCCACATTACGAGGCTGCCAGGCCAGCGAATATTGCAATACCTGCCGATTAGAAAGCACTTTGTTCAGATTAACAGCACGCCAGGTGGAGCTGAGGACACAGAGCAAAATCGCCCTTGTAACTCACGACATAAAGGTTAAGTAGGCGAAGGTTGTTTACATATCATTTGTTGCAGTGGTGATTAGTGTGTGTGTGTGTGTGTGTGTGTGTGTGTGTGTGTGTGTGTGTGTGTGTGTGTGCGTAGAAAAATCACACCATCATGAATCAAGAATTAAATTAGATTAAGTCAAGCGTGTAGCGATGAAGGTGGTGAGAGAGAGAGAGAGAGAGAGAGAGAGAGAGAGAGAGAGAGAGAGAGAGAGAGAGAGAGAGAGAGAGAGAGAGAGAGAGAGAGAGAGAGAGAGAGAGAGAGAGAGAGAGAGAGAGAGAGAGAGAGAGAGAGAGAGAGAGAGAGAGAGAGAGAGAGAGAGAGAGAGAGAGAGAGAGAGAGAGAGAGAGAGAGAGAGAGAGAGGAATGAGACTGCAAGAGGGGTAACGAAGGAAAAAGGGAAGGAATGATAAGAAGACGTCAAAGAGAAAATGAGGGAAGAAGGGGAGCGGAGATAAAACGAATGAAGGTCTTACAAGGATAGAATGAGAGCGAGAGAGAGAGAGCGAGAGAGATGATGAGAAGCAAGTGAGGAAAGTAATGGGGAAAGAGGATGGAGAGGGCGAGAGGGTTGAGGAAACAGGAAGGAGGGGAGGAGGAGGATGGGAGGCCGAATTCTGGCTAATATTTACTGGCTCGGTCCCGAAGTCAGGAGTTAATTTCCCCGGAGGAATCTCGAAGGTATAATGTTGCTCCCCCCCCAACCCCCCTCCCCCCCAACCCCCCAACCCTCCCCAACCCCCCCGCCGCCGCCGCCGCCAACACCTCACCAAATATACGACTTCGAACGGCAATGGTTTCCCAGCCAATGTTTTTTATTATTTTTTTTCCGAAGTCCTGATTGCGACGATTACAGGTAAACCAATGAGCAGAAGGGTTCATTTGTTGCTCTCTCTCTCTCTCATCTTTCTAGCGTGTTTATACTCTCTGACGAGGAGAATTCGAGTCTGATGACATTTTACTTGATTCCGAAGAGAGATTACAATATTTATGAGTGAACCGTAATGGCATCTCAGTTCAATAATACATTCTACGTTTTTCTGTTATGTGGAGAATTAAAAGATGATTGCTATATGCACTTTAAATTGCTGGAAGAGATTTATAAGTGTAGATGGAGACGATGAACAGCACCCTATCAGACTATACGTGTTACTGAAATCCCGTGGAACATATTAAAAGCCCTGAAAAAGCTAACCATTAACCAGTATCATATTCAGACAATTTCGAAATTCTATCCATCGAAAAAAGATTAAATAAACAAACGCATACGTAATATAGTAATTCATAAGATCGTGATGCATTCTTTTGTTTTATCTCCCAGCACCACACGACCTCGCATTCACAATTTTAAACGCATCCTTCCTGTCGCCTGTCTGCACGGAGGAGCAAGAGCCGCGGGACAAGCATGCGATAACGTTGCCGCCACTTGAGATGGTGACGGGTTTAGTGTACCAGGGACGCGGGCTACACACACACACACACACACACACACACACACACACACACACACATACACACATTCGTAACCTAAGAAAGAGCAATAAAACTTCTTAAACACACAAAAAATGAAGCAACGCAAGAGGAGGTAGGAGGGTAGGTATAGGGAGCCATCAAGGGGAGAGAGGGGGGGGAGGGAAGAGGGAAGTAGAAGTAAAGTCAGGAGAACGACACCCGCGTGGGCCGTATTAACGAGGGATGGAATGGCGGCCCACAAGACCCGCCGTGACCCATCCAAACTAACCTAACCCAGCCCACACAACCAATGACGTCCAGGAGCAGGAAGGGCCAGCCAGCCGAGCAGCCTTTCCCATCACCTCCTTTTACACTTGACGAGAGGAAAAAATCAACAAAATTATGAGAAAATTAGTGATGAGAATATGTACAGAAAGATTAGTATTGTGTGGCCTAAATAATGTAATGATAAAAGATGTCCTGTTGGGGCCTGGTTTGGCTATGATAACCATGAATGACAGTTTAGTTGACAAGCTGCTCAAAGATATGAGAATGAAATATCAACATGGTACCCAAAAATACCTTCTTTCCAGAAATATCCGATCCCATCCTACATCAGCAGCCTCAGTTGGAGTGTGACAGGGCTTGTCTGTGGACTGGCCACTGCTATACATTTAATACGAAAGGGCAAGGCGATATTTTTCCAAGTCAAAATGAACAGAGTATTGTTTTAATGCTATGCTAGATGGATGCGTGGTTTTAATTGAGTCATTTATGTTCATTACCTGATGCCGTCCCGCGGGTCGGCCAAGCAGCGCCTCATATGCTAATACGGAGAAAAGTGGGACGATGGCTGGTGACGCAGGAACGGAAAATGACTCTTAAGTAGTAGGAATGGGATGACGCAAGGATGGGAGATAAGGAAACAAGCCACGATGTAACAGACGAGAATATGACCCTAATGCAACTCACCCCACATGTGTTAAAATCGCTACTTTTCTTGCGCTCCTTAAATTTCCCCTAGCCAATATCAATGCGTGCAAAGTCAACAGAGACCGGCTACTCCTTCCCAAAGTACCAATACTGACGGAAAAAACACGAAAGACAAGGGGAGGCGAGGCGAGGAAAAACGAGAGGGAAGGAGAGACAGGAGACACACCATGAGCGAGGGGGGGAGGAGGAGCATGGGGAACGAAGAGGAAGGGTGAGCGAGCCCAGATCGAAGACACCGTGAGCGAAGGGACAGAGGGGAAGGAAAGAGAAGGAAGGGCCAGAGCGGGGGAGAGGAAGGAAGGAGAGGGGCAAGCGAGCCCAGATCGAAGCCCTGCGTTGGTTCCTCCATCCGGACGGCCCGTTCAGGAAGATAGCGGCATCAGGGGAGCCATATCTGCTCTTCCTCAAGTCTCATTTTTCCCCCAAACTGGCCTTCCAGATGGTTAGGCAAGCAGCGCCTGTCAATATGCCAATCGGCCGAGTTATCTCCACCGGGGATTTGGGAAGATAGAGGAAGAAGGACGAGAAGATTAGCGATAACCACCGCTGCCGCCTCGGCCAGGAATATTTTTGTTGTTGCTGCTGCCGCTGCTGTGCGTGTGGGAGGGGGGCGTCTGGGGGGTCGAGATGGCTCAGAGAACGAAGGAGACGGTGCCACAAAAACGCGAGCCACACCATGACGCTGGGCAATGTATTCCTCGGAGAAGGGTTCATCAAAACTCAAAGAAAAATATGAAAAAGAATCGTAAACCTTACCTACTAAATGCGTCACAGTGTCATTATGGTAAATAAATGTATTATCTTGAAAATACTGTATATATTAATGTGAAGAATGAGATGATTAATGGCCATAGGTGTCGACACGCACAGGCAAAAATATACTGTGCAGGAGGTTAGGTTAGATTTCCCAAAGATAAACAAGTGTTTTAATGAATTACATATGAAACTACTTTGACAGATTTTCTTTACATTTACGTCCATGTCAGTGATAGCATAAATACTTCTCGAAGCGTGACACTGAAAAGAATGAAAGGCAGGAGGCTGCAGGTTCCGGATCCTGAACCTTTCTCTGGGAACCCTCATGGAGGTATATTACCGTGAGGGTCCTTCAGGGAGCATGACATACCCCAGCGAGGCCCGTCAATGAGGATAATGAACGGTTTTAATGGACTTAAGAGGGTAGCCAAGGAGATGGAATTAATCTTGATGAGGCGCGCAAAGGAACAGCCAACTAATGAGCCTTCACACGGGGCTGATCACCCTCATCACTCAGGGGGCTCGTCAGGCGCATACAGAGTGGATATGTCTAGTGCTCTGTAGGCAGCATAATACTTAATATACTCCATACATACAAGACCATAAAACTGACATATCTGCAAGATTTTCCCCATATAAAACATCACAACACACGTTCGGGTGCTCGTGAGGGACGAAGCTAATATGTCTCACTTTGGACAAGCATCATAATCATGTACGACACTCAAGACCAGTATAAGGGACCACAATACTGATATGTATGAAAGACTCCTCACCACACGAGACATCCCGTACCAGTCTTTATAAGTATTGTGAAAAGGAAAAAAGTAGTATCTGCCACACACTATTAAAGATTAAAGACCAACTACACCAAATAACGATGTAACTTTAATCCTTGAAATCAACCTAAACCCCACAATATACAAAAAGAAGCAGCACACACACACACACACCTTCCCAACACACACTCACGCACGCCCCGGCCCTCCATCATTCACCCGTGCTTTCTTCTCTCCCCTGACAGCCTCGCCGCCGGAGCTGGAGTACAAGTTCATCAGCCAGACGCTCACGCCCGGCCCCAGCGTGTCCCTCAAGTGTATCGCCTCAGGCACACCCACGCCCACCATCTCCTGGGCTCTGGATGGCTTCCCGCTGCCTCAGAACGAACGGTGAGTACAGCCGGGGACCTTCAACTCATCTTGGGGACTAACATTTCGTCGCCCAAATTCACATATTTGACATGGCTTTCGTAGGAGCTGTAGGCCTTTCCAGGGGTAGTTTTATGACCCTGGTGGTAGTTTGACCCTTCTTCTGTGCCATGAACCTTAAAAAAAACACCCGATTGATCCCCTCTTTAACGTTTAGAAATAGCTGATGTGAGAAGCGATGGTGTCTTAAAATACGGCCCTAAGTTTTCTATTGGGCCCGCATACTTATTTCTGCTCATATTTTTTTTACCGTTATCACGTATTCATCGTGGTCGTCTGGTCGCCCTGGGGTACTCAAGGCTGTAAGAATACTACATGGAGCAAGTTGGCCTAACATGGCAGCCCCTGAGCGCCTGCCTAAGCCATCTGTCTTTCTCGCCCATAAAGCGGTTCAATATCCTTTTGTAAGCACCACGTGACTGTTTGGTCTGCTCTGTTCATCCATTACTCTCTCTGTCAACCCTCTTTCTTTTTATACTGCCCTGTCGTACCCATTCCCTCCTCCTTGCCTGGCCTTGTCTGTCTGACCTAAGGATTAAAGTTACATCGTTATTTGGTGTAGTTGGTCTTTAATCTTTAATAGTGTGTGGCATACTACTTTTTTTTCCTTTTCATAATATCTATAGACCGTATGTAGGCAGCTTGGTCTCACGTTCTACACATCGGAGTCTCCTTTGAACACAGACATGTCGTTTGTAACTGTCGTATATGACGCTGTCGTGTCAATTTATCCCAACCTATAGAATGAGCATTTAACAATCAGAAGGGAGAAAACATCGAAACAATTTTAGAAGCATAAGGAAAACTAACCAAGCTATTGAAAGCAACATAATACAAGGGTAACAACCTCCCCTCACCTTTACTCCTCTCTCGTCCCTCAGCTCCTGCCAACCCTTCCCGGTCCCCTTCCTCCACCCCTTCCTTCCTACATCGTCACCCCCGCATTAACACAAAAGCAAACTCTTTCTTCCCCCTCCCCCCACCCCTTCCTGAACACACGCCCCCTGCATCAAAGAAACCTAATGGAGGAACACAAAGGGAGCTAGAGCAGAGGTGAAAGAGGGAGGGAGGGAGGGAGGGCGGGAGGGAACAAGAGAGGGAGAGATTGGCCAAGAACATACAAAAGACATTTTTCTTTTTAGTTGTGTGGTGAAACAGGGGCCATTAAAATTTATGAAGCGATAATGAATAAAGTCTCCTCTCTCTCTCTCTCTCTCTCTCTCTCTCTCTCTCTCTCTCTCTCTCTCTCTCTCTCTCTCTCTCTCTCTCTCTCTCTCTCTCACACACACACACACACACAAGTCAGTCCGTCCATTAGCTGGTGCCCATAATTTTCTTCGGCTGTTTCTCCTATTTTCAGATCCATGATGCGCTCTCCTCTCTCATTCGATTTCTTTCCCACATCCATTATTTTTCATGTATTCTTTTCTCCCTCTCCATCGCAGCGACCATTCAATTAGTGGCGGTGGAAACCATGCCAGGCCCCGTTTGTTGGACCGGCTCGTTTCACTTCCTTTATCAACAAGCTCGCGCGCGCACTGACACTGACACACACACACACACACACACACACACACACACACACACATAAGTCTCGCCAGCGTGCATGTCAGCTGTTAAGTGATTAGCATTTGTCAACATGGCCACACATTTGCCATCTTATTTTCGCGCGCAAGACTTGCATCGCCCTATTCTCAGAGCCGCGTCATTACCAGGAATTGCACTGAACGTCATCTTGCCAGTGAGCGCATCCACGCGTTGAGTGATTAATGGCCAATAGTGAATTGACAAAAGTCTCTTACTGTTTATATTTTTCCTTGTTTTCGTCATCCGCAAACCGAGAGAGTTATTTTGTGTTTACAACATAATTAATGGCACGACCCACGGCTGATATTACAGTCTCATTGCTTACGTTAGGAAGCTGCTATAACGAAGAAAAGAAATGGAGCTGCCAAAAGAGAAATAACATACCTTTCAAACCATGGTAGAGGTTGCTGAAAGACCAGAATTCATTTTGCTAAGAATTCGTGAAGGCGGCAGCAAGTGTCAAGGACTGTAAGAGTTCGCTGCCCCGCCCATGTAGCGAGGGCCGGGGACACACGTGTTGCCATTCCTCGGCCCGAGCACACTTGTAGACCCTGAAAAATAAAATAACATAACATATTCATTGAATGTATATATTATCGAATACTGCGAGGCTTTTGGATTCTAATAGTATAGATAAAGGAGGAAATATTTCTTGAAACAAATACATCTACTGTGTTTAATCACCAATACTAGTCATTATCTCACTACTGGCACTCAAAAGACTGCCATTCAAGATACCACTAATTAACATAGTAATTGTATTTTTTTTCATATATTACTGAATCTCATCACGAAGCAAATTTCAAAACAAAATCACACATTTTATATGATGAATCCTATTTCTGTTTGACACGAGTTTTACCTTCCCGACATTTTCTTCCTCTGCTACCAGCTCCCAATCGTGTCACTCAAACACTTGCTTCACTCCTTCACGCACGAGTCTCCGCCTCGACTCTCGCCTTTACACAGCCAACGAACGAAATGTGAATCATCACCAAAGAGTAATTTCCTCACTCCACTCTCACGACTTCATAAGACTTGCCTCGTCCAGGTTTGCATTCGTTTCTCTCGCTGCTATAAAAGTGAACTGCATGCATTTATTTGAAACATTTAAAAGCATGCCAGTATTTTTCACTGCTGCTTCCCTCCTCTCAACCAATTTACTTTACGGACGTACACTATTTTCTCTATTGCCTCCCTCCTATCACGCCTTCACCCTTTTTCCTGTCACTTCAGCCAAGATAACATGAATAACTAACAAAAGCTGTATGCAGCGTACACAGCACGCGTCCTATTTCAGTATTGATTGTTCATGAAAACCCTAACTGCCGCATCCGCCATGCAAGAAAATATATGTTTCAGATAATTACTGAGACCTTTTAACTCACGCATATCAAGTTGTGCTTGTGTATCTTCATATGAGCTACCTCTGTTACGATGATAAAAAAATAAAACTTTCAGGTGCCTTCTTTACTACTTGCAGCTCTATATACATACATCTGTTTAGTTTTCGTCACAGACACCAGGAAACACAAATTTTGTTTCCTTCTGCGTGTTTGGAGTGTCGTGGCACAAGAATGGGCCAGCAAGGTCCGTAGCACATCATCTCAGTAATCCTCCAGTTTTCATAGGGACAAAAAATAAACATTTATCATTTTCATTTTTTAAGCGTGTGTGTGTGTGTGTGTGTGTGTGTGTGTGTGTGTGTGTGTGTGTGTGTAAGGTCTCCAGCTGGAACTAATCTGAAAATGCTGGGACGCCGGCACTCCGGGCATGGTTTGTGGGATCAATGGGGTCGTGCGAGGGCGATTCGAGTTCAGGGAAGCTTTGTTGCCGAGTAAACCAACCACGGCAGGCAACGATTTTCGAGCCGTACTCATTTATTTCCCACGTAAGTTGTCACGCGAATCCTCAAATGAGACGGTGTATGGCTGGAAGAGGTAAGAAGCGTGTGTGTGTGTGTGTATGTGTATGTGTGTGTGTGTGTGTATGGTGAAAAGCATTATATAACACACACATACAATGAGTTCGGAGCCTCACGCATGTAACAGTCACGCACTAACACGCGAATATCATAATCAGCGACAAACGACGGAAGTATGTCAGAAGCATATGTACAGAGGAAGAAAAAGCGCAAGCCACACAAACAGCCGCGGCGGGAAAAACTGGTATGTGGTGCAAAGATAAAGATAAGGCAGGTCAGACACACATCAGCATTACCACACGGGCTGATGTTGTAAAGATAAAAAGATTCCAAGAAAGTGACGCTGAAAAACACATACGCCGGAGAAGAAAATTAGAGCTTTGCATATGCCATTTGTTATGTTAATGTGTAGACGAGCGACGAGAACTGAGGGAGGATATTCAGATGAGGGATCGGTTTAGTTATTCAGGGGAACAAGAAAAACACAGAGAAATATCAAAGAAAAGGAAAAAAGAAAGGAGCAAAACTAGAAAAAGAAGACGAATGAGAAAGAAGCAAAAACAACAAAAAATAATCATAAAAAAGATATAAAAACTTAACTAATGAGATGAGTCAGAAGACGAAGATTAATTACAGATATAAAGAACTAACAAGCAAGAGAGAGAGAGAGAGAGAGAGAGAGAGAGAGAGAGAGAGAGAGAGAGAGAGAGAGAGAGAGAGAGAGAGAGAGAGAGAGAGAGAGAGAGAGAGAGAGAGAGAGAGAGAGAGAGAAAGGGGGCCTGCTCTAGGATTGCCTACCCAGCTGACGAGACTTGCCCATCGACCGGCGAGGGAGGCGAGGGTGGTAAGGGCGGCAAGAATAGGAGGCATGTTGCGAGGCCTCGTTACGCCCGTCAAGGGGAGGAAGGAGAGGGGGGGGGAGGGGGGGGAGGGGGAGAAAAGTGGGGCAGGGTGGAAGGGAGAGAGAGAAAAGAGGAAGCTCGGGGGAGAGAAGGGGTAGAGGAATGAAAGGAATGAGAGGAACGAAACAAGAACAGGAAGAACAACAATCACTGAACTAAACTATGCTCTCTCGCTCTCTCTCTCTTAACACAAAATATAAGGTGAATTCTCTAAGGGAAAAAATCAAGTTATTGCACAAAAGTTGGATTAAAAACAAGTGCAAAACAATTCTTCTTATCAGTATTCAACATAATGACACTAAAGCTTGTGACGATATAAGAGAAAATATGTTTAGAACAGTAATAATAATGCTATGAGATAAAACGTTAAAAGTCAAAATATGAGATCCGGCGAGTTCCGACAAATGCTGCTCAGTGACCCCTGCAAAACGCACCCGATCACCATTTTCTATGCGGCTTCCCGGGAAAATTACACACCCAGGCCTCGTTTTCTTTTTGTTTCTGGCCTGTCACGATTTCTCTTCCAGCTCGAGGGGGGACCACGCGAGCTCCTCTAGTCGTAATGTTTCCTCCCCCTAACCTTCTGAAGTCTTACCTTCCCTCTCCCTCTTTCCCTCCCTTCACCTCAATCTTCGGGCGCTTCCTCTTTTACTAACCGTCTCTCCCCTCTCTATCTTCCCCTCCCTTCGCCTTTTTTTCCCTCGTACACCCAATTACACACAGACCCCATTTCTCTATTTCTCATCTCTCGCTCTATCAGCCCGGTTTTAGTGCCAGTCATAACCTCACTTAATTTTTTTGCCTGTTTTTTTATTTACGATTTCCATAGGCATTCTCTCTGTGACCCTGCGCAGTGCTTTTCGTCTCCTCAGATTTCCTTTCCTTGCTTCCTGTTTCTTAGATGTTTGCTTTTTTTTTCTCTCATACTTTTTTTATCCTTTGTTTTGGCCCTTCCGTATTCTCTTCCCAAAATCTAATACACTCGCCTCTTTTTTTCAATCACCACAATCATTTTTTGCTTCTTTTCTATCTCTTTCTTTATATATTTCTTTCTCTGCTTTCCGTTTCTTTCAGGCTTTTGATCCATTTTTTGCTCATTTTCTTTACCATTTTTTTTATAGCCAATCTGCTTTCTTCCCCTCCTAAATCTACTACACTCACAAGCTTCTTCAATATCCACAATCATTTTTTTTCTTGTTTTTTTTACCGACTGCTTCCTCTAACAACCCATTTCTTATCTACTCTGCCTCTACCTCCTCCATCTCCACCACTACTTCCACCACCACCACCACCACAGCCGCCATCATATGTTTCTCCACTCTGATTCTTCACCTCAGTGGCCCTTCACGTCTCATCTTCAGCCTTCTCCTCCTCCTCCTTCTCCTTCTCGGGTTATTCCTCCTTCACTCGTCTTAATAAGCCTTCTCTCCTCCGGCTTCCCTCCTTCTCTCCTTCGTCTACTCATCTTTTCGTTTTCCTGGTCATTCTTTATTTTTTATCCGTCCTTCTCCTCTAGACTTCCTCCTCCTCCACCTCCTCTTCCTCTCCTTCTTCCTACTCATCTCGTTTCCCCGGTCCTTCTTCCCTTCTTCATGCATCGCCCTTCTTCAGACCTCCTCTTCCTCCTCCTCCTCCTCTTCCTCTTCATCTGCTTCTTCCCTTCTTCATCGCCCTTCTTCAGACCTCCACTTCCTCCTCCTCCTCTTCCTCTTCATCTGCTTCTTCCCTTCTTCATCGCCCTTCTTCAGACCTCCTCTTCCTCCTCCTCCTCCTCTTCCTCTTCATCTGCTTCTTCCCTTCTTCATCGCCCTTCTTCAGACCTTTACTTCTTCCTCCTAGTCCTCCTCCTCCTCCTCCTCCTCGTGCTGCTCTTCCTCTTAACTGAATCTGCGATAATTTTGTGCGCCATGAATCAGGTTGGGGTGACAGCTCCATCAAGGCTGACTATTTATCGGGGTATCGCTCATTCCTCCTTCCTCCCCCACTACCCCTTCCCCCCCTCCCCTATTATCGCTTACCCTCACCCTATTCAACCCCAACATGACCCCTTTGCTTCACTCTCCTCCCCCGATTTCTTTAACCCTTTTCCTCTTTTTTATTTACTCTTTCGTTTCTTATTTACCTATAATTCCCTCCGCTTTGAAATATACTCTTATCTATCCTCCTCCATGCGCCCTATAATCCTCTCTCTCGCTCTCGCTCTCTCTCTCTCTCTCTCTCTCTCTCTCTCTGTAACCCAAATCCTTCCTCTCACTCTATATCTTTTCTTCTCTCTCCCTCCTTCCTTCCTCCCTCCCTCCCTCCCTTCGGCTCTACTCCCTTTCCTTTGTCGGCGTAAATGATATTGGAAGTGTGAGCGATATAGAAAACGAGGCACGGGAGGCTGAGCTGACAACACGATGCAGGGGACGATGATGACTTAATGAAGTGTGTGGTGGCGAGGGTGGTGGCGGGGGTCATTGTGATGGTGATGGTGAGGAGTATTGTGATGGTAATGATGGAGGTATTTGTATTGAGGTGGTGATGGGAATGTTTGTGCTGGTGGTGGTCGGTTTTTTTTTTGTTTTTTTTTGCACACTATGAGAAAGACAAACCTTGAGCTAAACAAAAGAAAGAGCAGCCAGAAGTGTTTTGTTGATCCTCTCTTGAATAGCTGGTGTCAACATTATACGAGGAGGAAATGCAGTGATTCAGTATTTTTTGCAGATTTCGTCAGTAAGTTCAACAGCCAGAGCGAGAAGGTTTTAAGGTTCATCACGGAGACCATGAAAAAAAAAAAAAAAACAGCAGAAACATGGGTAGGCGGTGGCTGAGTGGAGAGAGAGAGAGAGAGAGAGAGAGAGAGAGAGAGAGAGAGAGAGAGAGAGAGAGAGAGAGAGAGAGAGAGAGAGAGAGAGAGAGAGAGAGAGAGAGAGAAAGTGTAAAAATACCTGGATCTCCTATAAATGTTGTATTCATTAATCTCTTGCATAATGTAACGTGATACTTAAATATCCTTGTGTATTATGCATCACTGCCTTCTTACGAACAATAGTAATTTAATATCATAAGAGAAATATTTGACTGTTTCTTTCGTCTATGTGTCTGACGGTGTATGTTTATATGTATGTCTGTGTTTCTCTCTCTCTCTCTCTCTCTCTCTCTCTCTCTCTCTCTCTCTCTCTCTCTCTCTCTCACACACACACACACACACACACAGCCATTGTTTAGGTCAATTTTGTTCACTTGTTATTTGACTTTGAGAGCCGTACATGGCCTCTCTTTTATTGTGTGTGTGTGTGTGTGTGTGTGTGTGTGTGTGTGTGTGTGTGTGTGTGTGTGTTCTCCTATATCCATTCCGGCACTCTTTCTTACTTTTCACTCTTCTTTTATCGCGCGCACACACACACACACACACACACACACACACACACACAAATAAAGAAATAAATAGATAAATAAAATAAAAACATGCTTTTCATAACTGTTCTTCCTACTTCCTGCATTCTTTCCGTTTCCTTTCGCCTCGTTTCCCTCATCTCCTTTTTCGCTTTCATTTTTACCGCACGAGAGAGAGAGAGAGAGAGAGAGAGAGAGAGAGAGAGAGAGAGAGAGAGAGAGAGAGAGAGAGAGAGAGAGAGAGAGAGAGAGAGAGAGAGAGAGAGAGAGAGATGCAAAGAGATAAACAGAGAACCAAATAATTAAGAAGCGACCACTGAAATTGAGTTTGAAATAAAAAGAAATGATTACGACAGTGGGAGCCAGACCGCAAGAGAGAGAGAGAGAGAGAGAGAGAGAGAGAGAGAGAGAGAGAGAGAGAGAGAGAGAGAGAGAGGAAGCAAAGGGGAAAATAAAAATGTAGGAAGTAAAAGGGATAGCAAGGAATAAGTAAGCGGATGAAGAGAGAAGAGAGAAAGAGGAGGGAGGGGAAGAGAGAAAGATTGAGAGAAGTGCGGTGGTGGTGGTAGTGGTGGTGGTGGTGGTAGTGTTGGTAGTAGTAGTAGTGGTGGTGGTAGTGGTGGTGGTGGTTTTGGTAGTGATGATAGTGGTGGTGGTGGTGATGAAAGCTTCCGTACCAAAAAAAAAAAACATATATAGAAAAAACACGACAAAAGGGATTGGTGTTAATATAAATGGAAATTGAGGTACCGGTGAAGTAAAGCGAGAAATAGAAGCAGGTATATGAAACCGAAAGAAAAAGAAAAAAAAGAAAAGATAAATGAAAAAATGGAATAAAAGGGGGGAAGAGTACCTGGAAAATTAAATTGCACGTAAAATAATGGAAACAAAAGGAATGGATATGTGAAAAGGGGAGAGAACGATAACACGAGAACATTAGCGTAAGGGGTGGAGGAAGGGAGGGAAGGAGGGAGGAAGGGAACCACGGAAGAGGAAGGTAGGAGGGAGGAAGAGAAGGGGGAAAGACGGAGGTTGAGAAAGAGGAAGAGAGGTGGAGGAGGATAGGAGAATGAGAGAATGGAAGGAAAGGAAGAGGAAAGACGAAGGGAGAGAGAGAAAGAGAGGTAGGGTGGCTGGGAGAAAGAAAGAAAGGAAGGACGAAAGAGAGAGATGGTGGGAGAGGGGTAGGGAGTAAGGGATGCATGAATGAAAGATAGAAGAAAGGAATAAAAGAAAGGGAGGAAGGAGATGGGGAGGGTAGGAAGAAAAGGAAGAAGGGTAGGAAGGGAAAAAGAGGGAATGAATGAATATAGAAGGAAAGGAGGGGAGGAGAGAAATAAAAAAAAACAAGGAAGGGAGAACGGGAAAAAGGAAGGGAAGGAGGGAGGAAGAAATGAAGGAAAAAAGGAAGATAAAAAATGGAAACTAAAAATGAAGTTAAGGAAGAAGAGAGGAAGAAGCAAGAAAAAAAAGAAAATAAGGGAGGAAAGAAGGAATTAATGAAGGAAAGAAGAAGGAAAGGAATGAAGGGAAAGAAGAAAGGGAGGACGTCAGTTGGGAAGGACCGATGTCTGGACTCAACACGATAACAAAAACACTGACGGAGAGTTAGGAACGTAAAATGAGACACAGAGTTATTAGACATTACAGAGGAGGTAAAACTCACACTAATGATCATCAATACTAAAAAATATATACATACGTACTATTCTCGGTTCCTAATTTGCGTCATTATTTTCAAAAGCAGTTCCAAAATTCTAAGATAATGAGACCTGCTCCATCTGCTTGCTTCCCACGATTGACTCGAAACATTCATCATTTTATTCGTCAAAGTAAGAAACACCTCTAATGATCACGTACGTTTGATCTCGTGCTTGAATCATGAATCTTTGTCACTTGCAGAGACTATGTTTTCTTGTTTAGTTACATCAGGGAGGCAGGGAGAAAAGTACAGAGGTAGGGGAGGGTGGGAGGAAAAGAGGAAGGGAAGAAGGAGAGACAGGGGAGGGAGGAGAAATAGAGAGGTAGGGAGGGTGGGAGGAAAAGAGGAAGGGAAGAAGGAGAGACAGGGGAGGGAGGAGAAAAAGAGAGGTAGGGAGGCTGGGAGAAAGAAAGAATGGAACGACGACAGGTGTGAGGAAACTCCATAATTCTTGAAACTTGAATAGACTCTTGGTTGACGCAGATTTACTGATTTGCAAGAGTATATATGTTAATGACAAAAACATCACATCCAATACCTTTAACTATGACTGGCTGGTTGTACGTCACACCAGACTAGAGACGTTTGAGTCGGACTTACCACACGCCAACAGCACCCTCACGCCCCTGCCGGCACGGAATGACAACAATGATCCAATAGAATAAAGACTCCATGATTCCTCAACTCCATAAGGGGCTCCTCTCTCGGTTCAATGCAGCAATGTAACCTTCAAACATGAATGGGTTTCCACCGACGATGAGGATCTATATTGAGATTGGGACGGTCTAGAATGCTCTGCGAGTGTTGATGTCCGGGGGAATGAAATGCTAAACCTCCAACTGGCAAGGACAATGTAGTTGAAGCCTTTACCGACTTGCTAATTGGGTTCAAACAACTGTCCTCGATTCCTGAGAACCACGAGGAGAGGAAGGAAGGAAAGGAAACAAGGAGAGAAACAAAGAAAAAGTGTACAGAGGGAATAAAGGAAGGGGAGAAATAAATGAGGGAAAGGGATAGTGGAGTAACAAAGAGGAAAAAAAAGCCCAGTAAACGATGAGTAGGAAGCAGAGGAGAGGTTGACGAAGGATGTCTGGGGAGGGAGGATTAGGAAGAAGAAAAAGAATTCGGAGAAGACAACCAATGTTAAATTAACGAAAACACAAATAAACCAATTCTACTATTAACGTGAGAAAGCAAATTCTTTTTTTCCCACCGACGATTGACACACACTTAACACGTGCTTCGCAAATCCAGCGGAGGAACAGGATTACGAATAAGGAAACGAACACAATGTACATATTTTTCTTATGCAGTTCAAGTAAAATTAAAGTTAATGGACCAACACGAGAATGAACAAAATCTGACAGATCTGATATGCTTACGGCCTACATTGAGGTAAAAAATGAAGGCGTTCTTTATATCAAGATAACACAAGGTAATAAAGAGAAGGAAGGAAAACTAAACATGAACACAGGTGAGAAGTGTCATGTGTCTAGTTCTCGGCTGACAAAAAAAAATCATGAAAAAAAAAAAAATCATGGAAAGAAAAAAATACCGTTTAAAAAGTCAATAAAAGGGTGACTAAGCAGCCGTTTTGCCTAGTCGTTATGAAGGTAGTGAAAATCAAGTCTTAACATTTGAAAAAAGGAGTTGATTTGGGGCATACGCTAAAGCTGCGCGTGACCTCTGTGTTCATCTCCGTCGCATTGACCCTTGACCCCGTGAAGGATAATAACCCATTGCTCCGGGACACAGGGCCATTGCGGCATGTGGGTTACCGCGGTTACTTTCCCCTGGTTTCGCTAGATACCCATTTATCGACCAGCCGGAAAGGGAGAACAAACAGATCCTCTCCTCCCGAAATTGACCTCTCTTTCGACCACCTCTTTGGATTCTTTTTTAGGAGCAGCGAGTAGCGGGCTTTATTTATTATTGTTTCCTTTTTTTGTGCCCTTGAACTGTCTCCTTTGTTGTAAAAAAAAAGATGGATGAGATGGGCGTCGACTGGCCGGGCCGTGATTTGAAAATAGGCCTGCTGATTCGGAGCAATGCGTGATAACCACTTTACTGTTGCACTTCTATAGTTAACGTCAGCTTAACGTCAGCCACATGAAAAAAAACAATCCAATGATGTATAAATCTATAAACGTACACCGAACATCAAATTCCACGAACCATTATCACAACTATTAATAAATATCTTTGCCTATTAGTTAAGTTTTCCATTCCGATCACCTTCATCAATTCAGAGCGTGGGAGACCCATCTGCCCTTTCCTTCCCTCCAGCAGCCCCTCTCATTACGGCAGCAGGCCTGAGAGAGGAAGGGAGCGAATCAGGAGGAGGACGAGGACGGGGAGAAGGCGGGGGAGGAGGACGAGGACGAGGACGGGGAGAAAGCGGGGGAGGAGGACGACAGCGAGGAGTGGCGGGCTCTTTTCCTCACAGTAAATTGCGAGAATCCTACAAACTTGGCAGCGTGTAGTGCCTGAATTTTCCCTCATCCAGCCCAAGCGCCGCCCTCCTCGTGGCTGCACCCACCCGCCCTTCAAGAGACACTCATTCCCCCTTCACTAAAACCATGTCATTAAAAATACGCGTAATGGGAGGCACACGAATCAAGAGAATCATAACAACGTGATCTTCCATGGGCTTGTGAGAGTAGACATGTCAACCACCCTTCCCTCCCGTCTCTACCCCTCCCTCCCTCACTCACTCCATTTTCTCTCCTTTCTCGGCCCCTATATTTCTTAGTTACTTTCATCTGTGCCCCTCACCTCCCTCTCCCTCCCTCACTTCCTTCCTGCCCTTCCTGTTTCCCCTCTCACGGCTCCAATGTTTCTTAGTTACCTTCATCTGTGGGTCCATGGAGGGAGGGTGGTCATGCCAGGCTGTCGTCTGGATCACAGGAAAAGAATCTGGCGTGCTTCATCTGTGCATACGTGTGACTCTATCCCTCCCTCCATCCCTCCCTCCCTTCCTCCCTTCCTTCCTCCAGCACGAGATCCTAGTGGGAAATCTAGAACAGAAACAGGGATGTCCGACAACTACCCTGACCTCTAGGAGCAGGAGGAAATAACGGTGGCAAAACTATACTGTTCAGCTGCGTATGGCCTCGATGCGCATCTCCGTTCCCTTGGCCCTTGATTCTGTGGTGGGTAAGAACGAATTACCCGGGCAGGTCTAGTGTAACATCCGGGTTACCTGTTTAATTTCCATAAGTTTCGCCAGACCACCAATTTTTAGACCATCATGAAAGGGAGGAATATTTGGGTGGGCTGCGCGCTAACTCTTCCGGCCAGGATACGAACATAGGCCTGCAGATTCGTAGCTGGACTTGCTAACCACTACACCACGGAACCTGAAGGGCTGTGGATGAAATGCCGAAGGAAGGGATAGTGATTGGCCGAACCGCTGCTTAGGACACAGCCTGCCACACCTGTGTTCCTCAGCAAGGTGGAGGCTAGTCTGTGGCGCAGAGGTGTCTGTGTGAATGACAATGAAGGTGAAAAATTAATAGAGATCTAAAATAAATAAAAAAAATGAAAAATAATAAAAAAAAACATGGCCTAGTTCCAAGACGGCGAATGGACGATTTTTTTTTTATCTCCATCCTTCCTTCCTTCCTTCCTTCCCTCCCTCCTCGTTTCTTCCCTCCTTCCTACCTTCCTTCCTTCCCTCATTCTCTTACTCTAACCGTTTCCGGGGTCCAACATTTCTTAGTATCAATGAATCAAAAGAATCACGATCCTCCCTAGCTCCGAGTGTGTGTATGTGTGTTCGTGTTCCCTTCCTTCCTTTCCTCCCCTCCTAAACCCTCGGCTCTATAATTCTTAGTTACTATCAGCTATCGGTAGGGGGGGGAGGGGCACCATTGCCTTGTGTGTGTATCCGTGTGCCTCCCACTCTCCTTTTTCCTCCCTGTCCTTCCTGTACCTCCCCTCTCGCCTCTATATTTCTTAGTTACTCTAAGCTATTGGTCTACAGAGGCAGGGGCGCCCCATGCCATGCTTCCTGCTGGATCATAGAAAAGGATCTGGTGTCACAAAGGATCCATGGCAGGAGCTAGGGGTGGCCTTTCACAGGAGTCTCAATGGAGCAGAGCATCTTTTAGAAAGCGGCCTCCGGTGTGTGCGTTTTTATGTGGAGGGGAAGAAGAGGCGCTCTGATATCCAAGCACTGGTCACCAAGAGGGAGGGAGTTGTCCACGTGTCAGGTGCTGGATTTGGTGACAGTAGTGGTGCTGTAATGGTGGTAGTGGGATGAATGATGGCAGCAATGATAGAATAAATGATGATGGTCTTTTAGTGGTAGAGTTAGAGGTAATGGTAAGGGCAGTAGTGCTGGTGATGGTAGTAATATTGCTATTGTTGGTAGTGATAGTGGTGGTGGTTGGTGGTGATACTGGTGGTGGTGATTACAATGGTAGTAGTAGTAGTAGTAGTAGTAGTAGTAGTAGTAGTAGAAGTAGTAGTAATAGTAGTAGTTGCAGAAGTAGTAGTAACAGTAGTAGCAGTAATGGGTATATATGTGCCCTGATATCTGGTCAAGTTCAACTTTATATTTTCGTAAATGTTACCAAAACATTATTTTGGGGTATAGTGTGTGTGTGTGTGTGTGTGTGTGTGTGTGTGTGTGTGTGTATAGACACATGTACCTTACATTATTGATTTACAAATAGCAACAACAATAAACGAAATCAAACACACACGCTCACACATCGAAACACATATAAATAAACACTAAAACACACACCACTCAATACAAACACAATAAAATATACATACAATAGAGAAACTAATCACACATTGTATTTCACACCGACGATTTCAAAACATCTGGTTTGATTGCATACGAATAAACATCTTTTTTTTTTGCATAACCATATTAAAATTTTATGAATACAAATACCGCTGCCACTCATGCAGACGAATTGAAAAAAAAATCGGTTACGAATTAGTTTTACACCTGCATCGTGGCGCGATATGACTGGGAGTGAATTATTATCTATTATTATTATTATTATTATTATTATTATTATTATTATTATTATTATTATTATTATTATTATTATTATTATTATCATTATTATTATTATTATTATCATTATTATTACTATTATTATTATTATTGAATCCGCTCAACCAGTATTAAAACTGCTTAACGGCACCGGCCACTACCTCGCGCCCGTTTAGTCAAGGAAGTCCCGAGAGCAATTAGACTACTCGTGATTTCAATACTGCCAGGGGTTAACTCGTCTAAGTATGGCCATTATTATTGTCATTACTACTACTACTACTACTACTATTACTATTAATACTACTGTCATTATCTTTATTATTGCTGTCGTCATTTATGTTGTGTCAACCATCGAACACCGAGTCACCTGTCAACCATAGTCATCGGCCATCACCTCAGACACCGTTACCCACAAATCTGCGTTTCGTGCCCCGATGTCGCTCACACTGCCCATCCCCGTATATATATACCTAACGCTTCCTTGTTTTACTTTCCTCATGCATCCAGATGGCGAGGTATAAATATTTTTCCCACATTTTTTTCCCTCGCTCTTTTTTTGTGTGTGTGTGTATTTTACTATTTTGTTTTCGCTGTGTAATCATTCTCTTGTTTCATCCTCTTCCCGTTCCTGATGTATTTTTAATTTGGTGAGTTAGATTAAAAAAAAACGATGCATGTTTACATAATCTTGCGGAAATAACGTTATATAAAAGGAAACGATGTAAATACTGAGAGAGAGAGAGAGAGAGAGAGAGAGAGAGAGAGAGAGAGAGAGAGAGAGAGAGAGAGAGAGAGAGAGAGAGAGAGAGAGAGAGAGAGAGAGAGAGAGAGAGAGAGAGAGAGAGAGAGAGAGAGAGAGAGAGAGAGAGAGAGAGAGAGAGAGAGAGAGAGATACTGTCTCTACTCTAGGTTCATAATGGCTACACTAAGTAATCAGTTTTGCACTTGCCTATTTTCATCAACAAATTGCCCGATGCAACTGCCTAACGACATCTTATTTTTAAGGTAAACTTCGCCACCAGAGCAACTCGCGAAGGTAATTACATTCCGGCGACTGAGAGCGACCAATAAACTAAAACGTCCAGGAGGCGACGGAGGTGTACAGGAAGTTTCGAAGCGTCGGGGTAAGGGACGGATAAGCGACTATGGTTTGGGTAAATTATTCTTTACACGGTGCATTCGGTAAACAGGTAAAGCAGGACTGAATAGAGACCCAAATATTTCCTTTTTTTTGCCAGAAGACGAGGTGACTAGTTTTGTCGCGTTCAAGTTCATAGCAGCAGTGTTGGACCATTCGAAATACAAATACCTTTATTGGAAAGCTCCTAATTTCACTTTAACTATCGATGCTCATTGCATGCAAAAAATATCAACCAAAAGAAGAACAAATTATTAACAGTTTTAAAGCTCCGCTCCAGAATAAAGCATCAATAAAGATCAAAGAACATTACAATATGTTTTATCTAAGATTTATCGAGGAAACAATAGCTCTCTACGTTCGCTTCTTCCTGGCAGCTAAAAGGTTAGGTGGACCCTGTCAAGAACGAGACATACTCAAGACTCCTTACGATCAGCTCAAGGACTTTCCGAGGAATTTACATTTGATGGTCAACCGGCTAAGAGAGGAATGACCAGGACAATATTGTGTAGATAAGGTCATCTTCGCCAAAAGGGGAAAAGAGAGAGAGAGAGAGAGAGAGAGAGAGAGAGAGAGAGCAATAAAAGACAGAAACAAATCTTGGATGAAAGACAAGGAACAAACAGTGACATGAGGGAGATGAAAGGAAAAGAGAGGGCGGAGGTTGGGGTGAGGAAAACAAGTGATGGATGAAGGAGAGGGATCAAACTACAAGTAAAGGATTCCGGGATGAAAAGAACACAAGAGGGAAGGAGAGGAAGGAATGATGAATGCCGAAGAAAAGTTGTCCCCTGCAGCAACATGTGAAACGGGACTCTGAAAGCAAGGCGAAAAATAATAATGCCGACGGATATAATATCATAGAAACGTATCAATCTGTTATACATTTAGAAAGTGACAATTGTTGCATCGTAAAAGGAAAGGTTGAGAGACGAAGACATACTCGTACAGCAAATATAAGGGTAAGCATTAAAAAAAATTATAACAATATTTTTTTTCTAGCATTCATCTGTCACAGGTTATCAGATAAAGCGAACGCATTCACTTCGCCCCGCCTCGGCTCCTCAAGAGGTGTGGGTGAGGGTGTGGGACCCAAGATTAATTGCCACGCAGGTGTACACACGCCGGGGATACGCGAACACTCGGGACTGTTTTGTTAGTGGTTTAGAGAGCGTCAGGCTTGATTTTTTACCCTACAGTTGATGACCGTGTCACGGTGCCCGATGGTAAAGGTTACGCACGAAATATATAAAAAAAAACTATTAAAAATTACTCATTTAAACAAATCATATATTTTATACAAAACAATTACAGTAAACATAATTTACGAAACATTAAAAGCAAACATACAATAATGAAAGCAATCGTATAATTATTCCCAACACGTAAAGCAATATACACTCATAAACAACACACTAAAAGTCACATAACCCGTTTTGTTTCACAGTTAGGGAGTCATTTAGTTCAACAAAACATATTCCCAATTTTTTTGAAAACAGGAAAGCTTTCAGAACTCCACCGACTTAATACTGGGATTAACGTTTACTTCATAAAATATTTTATCATAAATAAGATATTTTAACATATGATAAAGATGTGAACTGATTTTATGATTATTACACACATAAAAAAAATCTCTTTCTACTACCAATATCACAGGACTGTTTCTTTCTTGAATATCGAGTCTTTTATATATATTTTCAAGAGTTTGTCTTTTATTTCGGACGCTGAACAAAAGGTGCATACTGCCAAGGCCAACGATGGTGTGCAAAATAAATTCAGCGTCCGTTCTGTTGCTGAAATTGTGTGGGCAAACGGAATACAAAATTTTGCGACGAAAAAAAATACAGGCGGATGAGAGGGGAGTGGGAGAGGAAAACAGGGAGAGAAGAGGAACAGGAGGTGGGGGAATATAACAGTTGGAAAATGCACACTGATAAAATGTTAAAATAAAAAAATATGTTAAAAAAGGTAGGTGAGCAAAAATATCTATAAAAAAAAGGAGAGAGAGAGAGAGAGAGAGAGAGAGAGAGAGAGAGAGAGAGAGAGAGAGAGAGAGAGAGAGAGAGAGAGAGAGAGAGAGAGAGAGAGAGAGAGAGAGAGAGAGAGAGACGATAATAAAATGAGGGTGAGCTCCTTCAACGTGTCAGGTTGTAAATCAGGGGCGAGGTTACAGAGGGGAAGAAGAAGAGGAGGAGGAGGAGGAGGAGGAGGAGGAGGAGGAAGATAGGGGAGGAGGAGTAAGTAGGAGAAACAGGAGGAAGTAATGTAAGAACTGCAGGAACAGCAACAGCAGGGAGAGATTAATGCCTGCTGCCAAGTTATCTCTCGGCGGTGTTTGTATCTGTGGCTCCTATTGCAGCGGCCCTCATCGATGCTGCATGAAATATTAATGTGCGCCAGATGAAAAATGGGAGACGGGATGGATGGGTGATGGCTGGTGTGTGTGTGGGGGGGGTGGGGGAATTACGTTTAAAATTTTCCCTCTCTGCATCTAGTAACACACACACACACACACACACACACACACACACACACACACACACACACACACACGTAACGGGCAGCAACACCCCAGTGACTCACCTTCTGAGGAGAACAGAGGTCGTGTGGTCAGGTGGGTTAGGAGGAAGTGAGTTAGGAAGGCAGTTATTAAGTGGGTCGATACAGCAAACTAATTACATATTGGAAAACTAAGGAGCGCACCTCGAACATGAAAGCAAAACTAAAACCAGAGAGAAACTACCACAGAGCTGAAAATCTAACCCCTAAACCATGGAGCTTCATACTTATCCCATCACCTCCGCCTCTCCAGACTTCCTTGTTTTCTCTTCCATTCGCTGAAGCATCGCGTTATAATGAGAGTTTTATGGTGAACTGCGGGCAGCATGGCGCTTCTGTTGAGGAGAGGAAGAGGCGGAATGGAAAGAGGGATGGAAAGCTGGATGGATTGAAGAGGAAGCAACGGAGATGTGGTTGTGAGGATTATAAGTTTGATGGAAGTGGAGTTATCAGTGAAAGTGGTGGTAGCGGTGGTGGTTTCAAAGTGTAATGGGGATGGAGATGAATGGATGGGAATGAATGGGAAATATTAATAATGAATGCTGGCTATTGGTGGTGGTAGTAGTGGTGGTTGTGGTAGTTGTAATGGTGATATTTATATGTGTGTGTGTGTGTGTGTGTGTGTGTGTGTGTGTGTGTGTGTGTGTGAGAGAGAGAGAGAGAGAGAGAGAGAGAGAGAGAGAGAGAGAGAGAGAGAGAGAGAGAGAGAGAGAGAGAGAGAGAGAGAGAGAGAGAGAGAGAGAGAGAGAGAGAGAGAGAGAGAGAGAGAGACCAAACAGCCACGATGTGAAAGGGGAAGCGGGGGGATGTACATTCACAGGAGCTCGAGGCTGATGACAAAATAAAAAAAAAGAGCTCGAGCGCGCACACACACACACACACACACACACACACACACACACACACACACACACACACACACACACAGTAGAATGTATACTTTCAAGGAAATTGAGTCGTGCGTTGTGTAAGATTTTATCGGAACTTTCCTCCTTTATCTGAATTCTTGTCTTTCCACTTTCCTCATTACACGTCACTAAAGTTACGGCGCTCATTTCTTCCCTTCACCTCTAACGACATAACAGTTTACTACATTTGTTCGTTGGCTGCAAGGACACACTAATTTCACCATTGTTTTCCTTCCCTTTCTTAACTTTATTCTTGGGCTCTTTGTTTTTCTCTTAATGTGGTCTTAATATCTCTCTCTCTCTCTCTCTCTCTCTCTCTCTCTCTCTCTCTCTCTCTCTCTCAAAACTAATTCAGCCTCTTCACAGCACTTCATCACAGCTCCCGTGAAATTGTTTTAGATGCTTAGTATTCTTCCGCCCCTCCGCGACGAGCTCTGAATCTTCCTTACTCCCAAACTTTCCGAGTTCCCATTCTTGGCCTCCTACGCTCGCTCACTCCGCCTGTCAATCCGCCTTCCCCTCCTTCCATCTTTTCATACTCTCCTGCCCACCCTCGAAAGCCACCATCCCCGTTTACTACCCTCCCTAAAGCCTCTTTCTGTAAGTGACACTATGGTGTTCCACTCAACTGTATATGCTCTTCTTGTTAATCCTCCTCCTCCTCCTCCTCCTCTTTCTTCTCCTTCTCATCCTCATTCTCTGCTTATTCCACATTAACCCCACTTATGTATAGCTGCTTCCCCTTTAATTCCTTTTTATCCTGTCGTTATTCTCCACTTCCTTTTGACGTCATTATCATCATCACGCTCATCTTTTTCACTTTCCAGTTTAGTCTCCTCCTCCTCTTCCTCCTCCTCCTCTCTGTCTGGTCCGTCGTTCCAGGGGTATGAAAACTTTCACAAAAACTGAGCGCACATAAAGGGTGGAGGCGTAATATGTTGTGTCAAAAGTACGCTGTTTGCCGTAAAAATAGACAAATAAGACACAGAGAACGATGATTCCGTTTACGTGGAAAAAACACAAATTACAGAAGGGAGTTAACATTCACCACTGTATAGAGAGCCCCAAAACAGCAACACTGCCTTAAACGATGAGATTAGCTAGGTAAAGGAAACAATAATGCAATAATAACTGTCGAACTCAAATGCCCTAAAGTCGATTTGGATTATTGTAAAGAGTTGAGCGACTTATTACGAAAATGATTTAACCAACACGTTTTGCATTCCAGGCACTGGGCCTTTCGATTACTACATGGTTTGCGGAGTTCCAAATGTATGATAAAAAAAATGCGCCATTTCGAAATCTCCCATAAAGGGCTGCGGCAGCATGAGGCCACGCCCCATGCTGCCTCGAGTATCCTGTTATGGTGTCAAGATAAAGCATCATGGCTCAGTTAGATGAATGATGCAATGCAAGTGACTGATTCGAGCATAACGTTCGCTACGAATATCAGTCTTTATTGTAAACATTTACAGGAAGTTTATTGAAGCTTGAATGAGATTCTCAATGATAAAAACAACATTTATGTATTAATTTCGTTTTGTTTATTGTTTAAATTTCAAAGCTCATTTATCAAAAAATAAATGTGAATTTGATTTAATTTGGTGTGAAGCACTTTTTTTTTACACATATAACATTCACGGAAAATTTAAAGTTAAAATCAAGCAAAAAAATAGCCATAGAGGATGAATGTCAAAAACAGGTATGTCACCTTTACGGCTCAACTGTATAAATAACTCTTATAAAATAGACGCTTCCGAGAAGATATGATTCAGGTCTTGAAGCAGTTTAGTAACGTCGTAGAAATAACTGTCAAATGATTCAAGCGAGGCGATGTACTACAGACATCGGCAAAAGTTTTTCTCAAACGGAGTCATCTGCCAGTGGAACAATTTTCCTGAAGGAGCAGTGAGTGGGAACCATCAACTCACATAAAAATTGCATTAACCGCTACTTTGTTGAATCCGGAATGAACTAAATGTACGAACCGAACCTTCCGTCTGCTCTGCAAGCACCGAAGTGCCAGACGAGCACCACCAAAGCACTAGAACGGGTAACCTCTTAACTTCCTCTTCCTCCTCCTCCTCCTCCTCCTCCTCCTCCTCCTTCTCCTCCTCCTCCTCCTCCTCTTCCTCCTCTAGGGAAAACACGCTCCCCGATACCCTGGACAGGCGGCGTCATAAATCTTAGTCTTGGCGGGGTTCAGGTGCCATAACACTCCAGCCTCTGTAATGGACGGAATCAAATGGTAATCGACGATCCACGCTGGAAAATTGATGATAGCAACTCCACTCCGCCCACCCCTCCTCCTGCGCCTTCCTCTCTTCTCCCTCCTTAGCCCACCTCCTCTTCTTTCCTTTATTCCCCTCTCGTTCCTTCTCCTTCTCCTCAAGCTTCATTCCACTCACCCCAGCTGCGTCTCTCCTTCCCTCTATCTAATCTCAGCCCACGACCTCTTCCTCTTCCCCTTCTCCCAAGATCAGTTTTCTGTTTCTCCTCTTTCTCTTTCACCGGTTTGTCTCTTTTTCCGCTTCCCCTCTATTCCTTCTAGTTCTGGCCCTCTTCTTTTTTTCTTGCCTCTCGTCCTCTCTTTTTTTGCAGTATACTCCACTCCCTCTCTTTCTCCATTCCGGCCGTGCAGCCCCAGTCTATTGATACATCACCACCACCCCCAAACCCACCACTACCACCACCACCACCTCCTCCTCCTCCTCCTCCGTCTGCTTACGTTCAACACACTCCCTCGGCTCGCCCTCCCCCCCTTCCCCCGCGTCTCCTTTAGCTACCGTCCCGCCGTGAATGGCGCTGTTGTGTCGGGTAAATAACCTTTCTCTGCGATACAAATAGGTTCTAATACTCGCCTTAATAGGATCCAAGAGGGTTTTCAAGGAGCTCTTCAGAGGGCTCTTTTTAAGCCTTCTTTTCCTCCTCGGCGTATCCCTCCGAGCCAAATCCCACTCAACAGCCACAGACCTCAAAAATCTTCCTCCTCTCCTCCTCGTCCTTCTCCTCCTTGTCCTCTTGCGTGAGTCTCTCTCTCTCTCTCTCTCTCTCTCTCTCTCTCTCTCTCTCTCTCTCTCTCTCTCTCTCTCTCTCTCTCTCTCTCTCTCTCTCTCTCTCTCTCTCTTCCTGGCTCCAAGATTTACCTCCTTCAGCTTAAGCTTCAGGAAAAGAATTGTCTGTCTACCTTGCCTCGACGGGCGAACAGACACAAACACGGACACGACACGCGCCGCCGCTGCTGCGTGTTCCTGGCTCTTGATTATTGCGCTTTAGTGAAGGTAATGTTGTTGAGGAGATTTTCTGTGTTCTTTGTTGGAAATGTTTTATGCGATGATGACGAGAGAAAGGATAACGAGGAGGAGGAGCTGGAGGGGGACGAGATGAAGAAGGAGGAGGGAGATATGAAGACGGAGGACACATATGAGGAGGAGGATAATGCGAAGGAAGAAGAGGAGGAGGAAAGGGAAAAGGTAGAGGACAAGGAGGCGGAGGAGATGGAGGAAACATGGAAACGGTGGCAGGAGAAAGCCTCTCGACTTTTAACGAGGCTGCCTTTATATCGTCTGTTCGTCTGGCACTGTGTTTGTCCGGCATTTTCGTGGCTGTAATTTCTTGCCTTTTATCTTTATAGCTCTCTCGACTTTCACGGTCACCCACAGTAGATACACGGCACCATTTACCACACTAGACTTCACGTGAATTACTGTTCTCGCTACGTCTAGGAGTTCATCCCTCGAGGTATTTCAAACGTGTTCCACTGAAGAGACATTTAGTTGATTTCATGTGCTGGGGCCAGTAGTTCACATTCTAGGTTAAGTTGAAATTTCTTGGTTGCCTGTTATCAAAGACCTATTGCAACTGGGTCTGTGCTCAGTACTGATATTGAAACCACTCAATATCTCGCCTACCTCACAGACGCGCGGTCACCAATACCAGAATTTACGTAATACTTTTCTCGCGTCGGTTGAGTAATAATTTCTGAGAGCAATTAATCTTCCATCATTACAACGAGTCTACTGCTCTCCTGGCCTCAAGTCATCAAATCCAAGTCCTTAATAAACAATGCAGTTTTAGTATGAACTATGGAAGGAATCTCCTCTTATAAGACAAAGACGTCGGCTGCTCCTTTAGGGGGGAACTCTGCAATATTGGAAATAACCTTTTCTTAATGGTGGCTAATTTTATTAAAGAAATCATACTTAATTCCGGCTTGCTTATTTTTTACGTCCAAGAATGTACTATCTGTATCTTATTATTGTGTTTCGGCTTCCTTACTGGGTGCAAGAGTTATAGGAAAAAGAGAAAGAAAAGGAAGAAAATGAGGAGGAAATAAGCTGTATAAAAGATTTCAAAGAAAAAAGATAATTTGATTAAATGAAGATGAAGTTAAAGAGGCTCATAAAAAGAGGAAAAGTGGGAACTACGAAAAATAGAGCAAGGACGAGAAAGTCAAAGAGGAAGAGGACGTAGGTAAGGAGAAGGAAAAAAAGAGGAGGAAGAGGACGAAGACGAGGAACTAAAGGTAAAGGAGGAGGAAGAGAAGGAGAAAAAAAGAAGAGGAATTTGATGAGAAGGTAAAGGTGAAGGAGAAAGAGGATGAAGAGGAAGAAGAGGATATTGAAGAGGAGCAGGCAAAGGAGGAGGAGGAGGAGGAGGAGGAGGAGAAAGGGAAATAGGAAAATAATGAGGAAAGATATATATAATTAACACATCTCGGTGACAGTCGACAAACATAAATAAATGGAGTTAAAAAAAATGCAAATAGCGGAAGCGAATACAAAATGATCAAAAACAAAAATGAATATATAAATAAATAAGCAAATAAATCAATCAATAAATAAAGAAATAAAGGCAAGTGTAATTATCTTCTTGACCCACGAAACGGAGCACTTGATAAGTAAATAATGAGCAAGTAATTTCGGAGGTAAATCTAATCATGGAGTGGAGGGGAGAGCGGTCGAGAGAGAGAGAGAGAGAGAGAGAGAGAGAGAGAAAAACTAGGCCAGTGTGTTGAAGCGTTCAGGAAAGGAGAAAAAGAGAAAGGAAGACAGAGTACACCCGAATGTTTGTTAGAATTTCTCTCTCTCTCTCTCTCTCTCTCTCTCTCTCTCTCTCTCTCTCTCTCTCTCTCTCTCTCTCGGCGCTCCCCTCCTCCAAGGGATAAAATGGTGATCCACTTTCATGCAGACACAAGGGGGCGGCCTCGGATTTTCTGGCTCCCGTGGCTCCTGGTCCTCCTCCACTATTTCGCAATTTACAGGTGGCTCGACTGGCTCTTCGTGCATGTATTCTTAAGCCTCGCCCCTTGTACCTACCCCTCATTCACCCCTATGCCTCCCAAGCTACCTACGTCACCACCTTTCAGCAAACTACCCAATCCCCCCAGCCCCGCCAGTTTTCCTACCTATGTAAATCCTTCCTATCTACCCCTTTGATACCTCGCTTCCTTCTATCTCCTTTGTTACGCTCCATGAATCCCTACCTACCTGCCTACCTACCTACCTGCCTACCTACCTACTCTTCTATTCCAACCCTTTTCTGCTATCCTATCTACTTCTTTTATATCCTCTTGCCTTTCCATCTCTCTCTCTCTCTCTCTCTCTCTCTCTCTCTCTCTCTCTCTCTCTCTCTCTCGTTCAAAAAGTTACTCCCTGCAAGAGTAAGCCGTATAGAACGCAGTGTGAGTTTGAAACGTGAAACTGTAGAGTGGATCTATACTCCATGGCTTTACCGCTGCCGTGGTATAGTCGTTAGCACGCCTAGCTACGAATCCAGAGGTCTGGGTTCGAATCCTTCCCTGGGCAGGAGTCGCGCAGCCCACTCAGCTGTTCATCCTCCCTTTCAGGCAGGTCGACGATGGATATCTAGGGGAACCAGGGCAGGATAAATTGTGGTAATCCGGATGTTGCCCCTGCCATGTGTCCTGGGATAATGGGCTCTTACCCAACACAGGCTGAAGAACCAATGGGACGGATATGAGCACCGAGGCCACGCGCACCTGTAGCGTATGGTTCCAACTTGTATCTGTTTATAGAGAAGTTGGTTGTAATGACTGACAAAGAAACACTTCTTGTCAGGTAAACTGAAGTTCTTATTTTTTTTAGTACAAGGGCGTGACGAACGAGCTGCTTATGGTAAGATGTAATGATGGGTATTGACAGAAACCACGGCAAATCGTAAATAATTGTAAATTTCAAAAACGGAAAATACTAACATTCCAATTTTCAGAATAAGTCTCGTTCTTGGTTATATGCTTTGGTTAGACTGAATGTTTTAACCTTGGTTAATGTTGAAGTGTGAATAATGGAGGTAAGCAAGTATTTTTAAGTAAGTTAGTGTTTTTATGAGCAGCGAGTAGCGGGCTTTTTTATAATTGTTTCCTTTTTTGTGCCCTTGAGCTGTCACCTTTGTTGTAAAAAAAAAAAACGGATATGAGGAAAAGGATTAAGCCTTAGTTTTACCATAACAGTATAAAACTCAGTGGATAGAAAAGATAGGCAAATGACTTAGTAAAAGATTAAATTTTCATTTTGCAAACGTATTTTTCTTTTCTTTCCAACCAACAGCGAAATACACAATGAGTATAAGCTGTTTTTTTATCCTTTATCCTAATCTCTTCTCTCCCGATTCCCTCTCAGTCGATAACCCTCCCCCCCCTTTTTTCTCTCTCTTCCTCTTCCTCCTCTCTCTCTCTCTCTCTCTCTCTCTCTCTCTCTCTCTCTCTCTCTCTCTCTCTCTCTCTCTCTCTCTCTCTCTCTCTCTCTCTCTCTCTCTCTCTCTCTCTCTCTCTCTCTCTTGCACGTATACACACAAACACACACACGGATTAAATAAAATTAGAGTGTGTGTGTGTGTGTGTGTGTGTGTGTGTGTGTGTGTGTGTGTGTGTGTGTGTGTGTGTGTGTGTGTGTGTTTGTATACCGAACTGCAGCTTCTTCATCCTCGTGCACATAAAACAATAAAAAAGAAACACTCCAGCAGTGGCGTGAGGAAAAGCCTGCAGGGAAATTTCAGAAAAGTCATAAAAAGAAAAGCCGGTAACTCGCCAAATATTTAAACAATACCCTTGCACACACACACACACACACACACACACACACACACACACACACACACAGTCACACACACACAAAAAAAAGACATATGAACGCGCGCATGATGGTACAACTTTCTCGGAGACAACTACTGAATAACAACAATGCGACAGGAATTGTTATAAAAATGAGCAGGTTTTTATATTATATCCATTTATCTCCTTGTTTGTTATTTTAGATTTTTTCCGCACTTTTTCTTTTCTTTTTTTTCTGTTCTCTTTCCAGTTATCCTTCTATTGTTTCATACTCGACTTTCACCTCGCACATTAATGCCTCCCTCTGGTTGCTTCTGTTTTAATCTTCCTCTTTCCTCTCCGATCTCTCACCTTTTTTTTATGTGCTTTCTAAATATGTGTTTTCCTTTATGTGTCTGATTGCCTCTACAACTCTACTTGTTTTTCTTTGTCTTTACGAGTGTTATGTGTTAATGTAAGACAGGAGGAACAGAGTGAAAGAAGAAGAAGGATTAAAAGAGGTAGATAGGGAGGAGGAAAGGGATAAAGGAGATACGAGATAAGAGTGGTGTCTCTCCGTCACGTCCAGCAGCTCGCGTAGGTGGCCGCTAACTAACTAACAGGTAGGTACAGGTGACTCTTTGTTCAGAGACGAGAGTGGAATGTGAGGGGAAGGAAGGAAGGGAGAGAGGGAGGGATTTAATTAGTCAGTCAGTCAGATCATTAATTATTGAACCTGGACTCGTGACTCTTGCGTAGTAATTCAGTCGAGGTGAGTTTTACTTTAGAGTAAACGAAGCAGCTGAAAGGCAGAAAACAAACACGATACAAAACAGCCTGTGTCTTATTTTATCTCTGCTTGTCTTTCTTTGCGTTTGTCTGTCTGTTTTATCTTTACGTTTGTCTGTATATCTATACGTTTGCGTGTGTCTGTATGTATGTTTGCCTGCTTGCCTGTCTGTCTGTCTATGTCTGTCTTTCTGTGTCTGTATGTCCGTCTGTCTGTGTCTGTGCCTGTTTGTATGTATGACTATTCCTCTCTCTCTCTCTCTCTCTCTCTCTCTCTCTCTCTCTCTCTCTCTCTCTCTCTCTCTCTCTCTCTCTCTCTCTCTCTCTCTCTCTCTCTCTCTCTCTCTCTCTCTCTCTCTCTCTCTCTCTCTCTCTCTCTCTCTGTCCCGCCTCCCTGTCTTTCCCTTCATATTCCTCTCTTTTCCACCCTTTTCGTTTTATCCCTTTCTTCCCTTCGTTTTCTTGCATATTTTTCTTTCATATTCCTACACTTTTTCCTACTTCTCTTCCCTATCCATGTCACAATCCCCAGATCCTATACGTTTTTCTTCTACCCCTCCATTAATTTTTGCCTCCTCTCTCCCTCCCTGCTCCACTGCCCCCCATACACCACCCCTCCATCCCTCACTTTCTGCTCCTCCCCTTTCCTCTACTTTCGGCACCCCAGTCCTGTTGAAAAGGGACGCTCTGACCCCAAGAATAGGAAGCAAATGGTTTTCGATATTCCGTGGTCGGGGCGCCAGGTTCATGTCTCTGGGCGAGGTGAGAACACAAAGGTGGGCCGAGTGTTTGCTTTTCTTCCTTTGACAGTACATCGATAAGTGTTTTTCATTTATTTGCTTGGACGGGAGGATGCAAGTTTCTTTTTACGCCTTACGCATTTTTTTTTTGTCTCTCTTCTTTCTCGATTATGTCTGCCTGTTTGTGTGTGCATCTGTCTGTTTGCGTTTATATCTGTCTGCCATCTCCTTCCTTCACTCAGATCCATAATCATCTTCTTTCTCTTATAAATCATACACACAAAAAAAAATCTCCGTTCCCCAACACCGTAATTCTATCATTATCGGAAAAAACTTAATGGAGGACCCAATTATCAGACGGCAAGGTTAAAAAGTTTGTCTCACGTGGAAGTCACCGCAGAAAATGTCCTTGCAGAGTTGGAATGATATTTTACCTCTTGCAGCTCATAAATGCTGCCACGACGATACTGCTAAACTGCGAAGCTCAATTATCTTTCTTTTAACCCGGTAGCAGCGACGGGCCAAATTTGTGGCTTTACCGTGTACCAGCGACGGGCCACATTTTTGCCATGATATAAACCTCCAAAAATAGATGATGCATAAACTGATCACAAATGCGTTGATATATATTATGAAATGGTTTGTGCGAGTGATGATTTTTTCTCATTTTTGCCGCTTAGAGGGGCCTTTAAGAAATATGATCCCCGCAGCTATCGGGTTAAACTTCAAATATATATTGATGACTTAACGATATGAATAAAGATAAACCATGGCACACTGTTGAAAAAGAAAGGGATTCACAACAGTTCTCTCAGTGACAGGCGTTAAGGATTGACAGACAGAAAGACAAACACAGAGGGAGTTGGCTATCCAAACACTGGCTAACGGGAACCTCGCTTCTTTTGTACACACTTAAATCATCTCATTTAAAAGTCCTTTGTTCGAAAACAGCGATGTTGTCGGTCTAAACATTGGAAAAACGAAATCCATAATAGCCTCAAAGATTGTACCCCACTCGCTACTTTTTAGTATTTTAATGCCGAGAATATTTTGCCTTTCAGAGTCCAGAAAAGAATAATGTTCGCTTTATTACCCACATATAGCGGTGAAGCTTGTGAGCCTTCTAAATTATTTATAAATTATTTTGAATATACGTATTTACCTTTGACATCATTTCAAGCTGTTTATCTTTTCCTAACAACTAGAAAGGAAAGTTTATCCAGCAACTAGATTATTTTTGTAGAATTCTACATGTGAAAAACAGCTGACCTACTAACAAGCAAAACATGTCAAATTCTTTTTGGGGAGGAAAAAACATCGGGAGATATAACATTAATTTTCACATATGAAAAAAAAAACATCAAGAAACACAGGAAACAAGAAACTACATATTATACTACTGGCAAAGGAGGCACTGTACAGCTAAAATTATATAAATGAGTATTTTGAGTGTTTAAGTGATGATCAACACAAAGACGTAAGCAAACAAGAGGACAAAAAGTTACTTAAGAAACATTCAAGAGGACGGAGGCTGATAACCTGAGTGGCTATAGATGAGAGACTTCGGCAAGTGTATGGAGTAGGGATTTGTGGTTAAGAGAGGAACGCAAAAGGAGGCGAGGGAGGATGAGAGGCAGGTCGCCGGTGAGAGCGGGCCAGTGAATGGGGAGCCAGGCGGTGCGGGGGACGAGAGGCGCGGGGTCGTGAGCAGTTAAGGGAGCGCGGTGAATGCCACAATGAAGGAGGGAGGGAGAGGCGGCCAAAGTTAAACAAGGCAGTAAATGATGTTCAAATATTAGGACGGTGGCCACGACTCTTGGTGTGTGTGTGTGAGCGAGAGAGAGAGAGAGAGAGAGAGAGAGAGAGAGAGAGAGAGAGAGAGAGAGAGAGAGAGAGAGAGAGAGAGAGAGAGAGAGAGAGAGAGAGAGAGAGAGAAGCGAATTAATTAATATATGAATGATCTAAAAGCTACTTTCGGAGGACACGATACGAAAAATATTAACAAGCTTTATATTAACACCGACACATTCCTCCTCTTTAGAACATCACGAGCCCTTGGCATCCTTAAAAATTAACGACGACGATAGATGAAGACGATCATTTAAAATTTTTAGTCTATTTTACGTGTCACCACACCAGACACTAAACACACTGTATGAAAAACGATCACAAGAACAAAAAAGCTCACGGAAGTAAAAATGTTTATATTATGAAATATCATTTATTTTTTGTGAATGTTTATTTGCATCAACAGCAAATTTTATCAGAAAATGTAATGCTACGATACGAGTAAGTTAATCGATCTCAACAGTCAAAGATCCGTAACATGTTACACTGACTTTTCTTTCGTTTGCGAATTACCTCTAGATGTTCAGCCACTCAGTCACACCCACGTAGGCGAGTGAGCTTTGCTGTGCATTTTTAAAGAAACTCACAAGGATATGTTCGATTTTAGAATACTAGTAAGTTTACAGGCCTTTTTAGTATTCAAAATACAGGTATGTCTTTTTAATTTGCTTTGTTAATTCTTTACGTTTCTGTGATTATTTTTGTTGATGAAAATAATAGATGTCCAACAACAAAGACGACGACAAGAAAATAGATGAAAAATAGTATTTGAATTTAAAGACAAAACATGCTTTTTTTCACTGATTTCGTGAACAAGCAGAACGGATCCATCTAGCTAATGAACTAATACACAGTTTGTCACCTGCGTGGGAACTCGAATTATCGCTAATACTAACACCGGCACATAAATCCCTTACCCTATACCCAAGCAATGGCTCACACTCAGGCCACGGGGAAAAAATGCGCTATTATTTCAATCATTTGCGTAGACCAATACAAAACAACGGGCCAAGAGTAATGAAAATGGGTGTTTGTCCAACAAATACGTCAATTGATTTTAAATTAATTATCATGCAGGGATGTGCGACTCCCATATAGAGGATGTATGCATGATAGAGGACAGACAGGCAGAGACAGGCACGCAGGCAGGCAGAGACAGGCACACAGACACACAGCATACAGGCAATACAAGTGAGTAGACAGGTAGACAGCGACACGGACAGACAGCGACAAAAAGACAAACAGGAATCACACACACACACACACACACACACACATATATATTATCACGCGCGCGAGGTCTCTCTATCTGCCTGTTTATCTGGCTGGCTGTTTCTCTGTCCTTCTATCTACGTTCAATTTCCTTCCATCCAAGCAGTGCATTTACTTCATCTTTCCTGTTTATTTCACGTTACTAATTCTGCCAAGGAGGTTCTTCATAGCCCATATTCCTACTAAAGACAAAGGAATTTTTCATCGCTTGTACTTCCTTTCCCTTTGTTGGTCTGATATTTACCTCCCAGTGACAGCGAAGCAACAGGTGAAGGTAATGGAAAGCAGACTCACTTGAAACTAAATAATAATATACGTTTAGATTACCACTGCAATTCAGCCTTTTCCCAGCCTTGTACCGCGAGGCGATTATTACACCTCCATAAACTCACACACATTTACAGAAAGGAAAATTATGGACACTGGAGGAGGAGGAGGCGGGCTTTGAATGAGCGGAGGGAGTGAATAGAAAGGCGAGGCAAGGGAATTATACCGTGGAAGGGGAGCATCAATAAAGCGGGAAAAAGAGAGAAAAAAAGTATATAAGGGTGGCACCGTGTGAGTGTGTGTGTGTGTGTGTGTGTGTGTGTGTGTGTGTGTGTGTGTGTGTGTAAGGAGGGAGAAAAGGCCCAGAAAATACAGGAGGGAACGGTGAAATAAAACGATACTGTTGAGTTTCCTGGCGCACGAACAGTTACTGAATTTACTGCATATGGTGAGCGTGTTCGGTTTGGTTTGCCTATTGAAATGTAGTGGAAATGTTAGTGTAGTATTTATTTTCTAGAAAGGAAACAAGAATTCCTCTCTCTCTCTCTCTCTCTCTCTCTCTCTCTCTCTGTCTGTCAGTCTCTGTCTCTCTCTCTCTCTCTGTCTGTCTGTCTGTCTGTCTGTCTGTCTGTCTGTCTGTCTGTCTGTCTGTCTGTCTGTCTGTCTGTCTGTCTGTCTGTCTGTCTCTCTCTCTCTCTCTCTCTCTCTGTCTCTCTCTCTCTGTCTGTCTGTCTGTCTGTCTGTCTGTCTGTCTGTCTGTCTGTCTGTCTCTCTCTCTCTCTCTCTCTCTCTCTCTCACACACCCACACACACGACCACTGTGAGAAATTATAAATAAAATGTGGCAACACACAACAAAGCTATACACGGAGGGGGTACTTGGAGCGAAGTATCACACACACACACACACACACACACACACACACATACACACACACACACACATATTCTCCTCTCAGTCTCCAAAGGTCAATAAGGCATCCTATTAGTAACAGTTCCTTCGACGTTCTTACATAGGCATCAATTTGTCTTCATATATATTTTTTTTCTTCTTTTCATTCCTATCATACTCAACCACGTCAATATCGCCCTGTTTTCTACTTTCTTCTTCTCAATACACTCTGTTCTTCTCCTTCATCGTCATATAGATAGATAGATAGATAGATAAACAGAGATATAGACATATAGATAGATAGATAGAGATATGGACATAGATATAGATAGATAGATAGATATAGACATAGATATAGATTTTTTTTTTTTTTTTTTTTTGCCTATAGCGGTAGGCTTTTTCCCGGTGGGGCCTGATGGTCTGCCCAAGGCTTCTTCCCGGTGGGTCCTGATGGTCGGCCCAGCCCGTTCTGGCGCAGGCGAGTGTTTATAGTGGCGCCATCTTGCATTGGCTCATGCTGCCCTCCCGGAGCTCATCTTTAATCCTAGAATCTAGAGTCCGGGTTGATAGGTGGTCTTCTGGACAGCATGTGGGTAATTTTAAGCCACTCGGCGGCGGCTGAAAAATCCCAGCTTGTGGCACCGGGCGGGGATTGAACTCGCGTCCTCCTGAACGCGGTGGTGTTACTCTGTCGATTCAGCCACCGCCTCCCCTATTCAGCCACCGCTGAATAGAGATGTAGACATAGATATAGATAGAGATAGAGATATAGACATAGATATAGATAGGTAGATATATTTCTCCTACCTTTTCTAAATGTTTAACTCACTCATTTCACCTTTACAGTTCCTCTCCTCTCCTTCCCTTCCTCCCTTTGTTCTTCTTTTTCATCTCTTTCCTTCACATATGTTCTTTTTCTCCAAATTTTCTACACTCTGCCTCACTGTTTCTCCCCCTCTCGCCGGTATTTCATTTAACTTTTCCCTATTCTTACCGTCTTATTTTTCCTTCGAAATTTTATACGCATGCCATTCTCCTCTTTCTCTCCTTTCTTTTTTTTTCCTTCGTCATACTTCACTCATCTCTTCTTTCGTTACTTTAAACTTTTATTCTCCTCTCCCTCCTCTTCCTTCATAGTTCCTCTTTCTGTCTCTACCTTCTTTTCCTCCTCATCCTCTCCCATTATTTGCTGCAATACTAAACAATAGTTAAATAAATCAGGCTTCCGATCCCAACCTTTTCAATAAACGTAATCTGCCTCCTTCCCCACAACGCTCAACAAGGCTATTAAGCTAAAAGTGAAACGGAAAATATGAATAAAATGAATATATGAAAGCTTCACTTGATTTGAGATGTCTTATGAGTCTAGCGAAGAAGGTTACGACATGCTGGAGGCGTAATGTAATGAGAAAACGGGAAGACAAAATTGTTGCGACGAGTTTGGTGTTATTACTCTCTACCTTGTCTGGATGTAAAGCAATAAGCATCTTGAGACAATTGGTGTAGATTAATAAACGTAGCTTTCATTATAACGCATCAAACAGCAGCTAAATTGAAGTAGTGAAAATGGAAAACTCTGACGTCAATAATTAGTTCATGTCCTTGTCTAGAGTACTTACAAATGTACACACCGCTATAGCAGAGACACCAGGGTTGATGGATCACCACTTTCAAGCAACCAAATAAAGAAAAAATACTTGGAGCGCATGGGACCTTAAAAAATATATAGCAATAAATAAATTAATTTAATGGAACAATATGAATGTTCTAAATAATCAAATTTACAGTTATAATATTTATTAATTTGCGTAACTCACCGAAAAAAATAATTTAATCATCACCATATTATTTTTTCAAACATAAACAAAGAAAAAATTAGATGAAAAATTTCAATAAAATTAAATTGTGTAATGACGAACAACAATCCTTAAATACAGACAGGAAGGAAAGCGATAAAATAAAGAAAATACAAAAAATATAGACAGTGACATAATAAATAAAAGATCAGAACGGGAAATTAATGCTTAATACAACAAAACACCGCTCAAATATTGTTGATATTGAGTTAGCTGATGAAAATAAGTCAATCCTTGTACCGCAGTTTCTATATTGGTCTAAGGTCACTTGAAACATTTCCACAACAGCTCTCTGCTCCCTAGAGATGATGTCTTATGCAAAAATTACATGCAAATATTTAAAGTACATTTAGCATCACTTTCAAACACACGCACATGTACACGCACACGGGCGAACGTTCTCATCTGCAATATCACACAAATGAAAACCACGGTAACGTCTAACCTTTATGAGGTGACCGCCACGGCATCTACCCAGTCCTCGTTTGATTAGCCGAGATCCTGAAATAAAGATATATATCGAGTGAAAACACCTCCAATATAAATAAAAACAAAAGCGATAATACAAAATAATACAAAATACAACAGCTCTAACAAACAAAAATATTGCCGAAGAAACAAACAAAAAAACATGACTGAGCAAATATATTTTTTTATAGATTTGTTATATGATGAAAAGAAATATGTCACGTCTAGCAAATAACATGAAAAATTTACAGGTCTCTGATGATACATATCCATCATTTGGGTTCACCAGCAAAAATAAAACAAATTAATAAATAAATGAATCACACGCAATTCTGAGCCGAGTCTTTTGATAAATTTAGACCTAATGGGAGATTCTCAAGTAGAAAAGAGCATCATCATCTTTCCTGGGGAGACTGCGGCGGGAGGATCATTTTGTCCGCCTCCTCCTCCTCCTCCTCCTCCTCCTCCTCGACACACAAGAGATGCAGCTTCAGCAAATTATGTTGTTATACTGCCTGACGAGGAGGAGAAAACGAGGACGAGGATGAGGAAGGAAGGAAAGAAGTGGACGTGGAAAAGAAAGAGGATGCGAAATGGGAGATGCTTCAGGTGGGGGGAGGAGGCGGGGAGGGTTATGTATATGAAGAAAGCAATAAGTAATAACCTCAGCGAGAGAGAGAGAGAGAGAGAGAGAGAGAGAGAGAGAGAGAGAGAGAGAGAGAGAGAGAGAGAGAGAGAGAGAGAGAGAGAGAGAGAGAGAGAGAGATAGAGAGAGAGAGAGAGAGAGAGAGAGAGAGAGAGAGAGAGAGAGAGAGAGAGAGAGAGAGAGAGAGAGAGAGAGCAAAAATACGCTCATTCATTTATTGCTTATAACGCCCATTAAGTGTTGGTTATGTTGTTAGTGGACGGGTGCCGTGGCGGTGGCGTACCAGCAACGGCAAAGAAGATAAACACGAGGAGAAAGCAGCGTCCCACTAACAACATAACCAACACTTAATAGGCGTTATAAGCAATAAATGAATGAGTGTATTTTTGCTCTCTCTCTCTCTCTCTCTCTCTCTCCAAAGCTATATTTCTTGATTGACTGTCTAACGAGGACTGTTATATATTACAACTTTTGTGTATTGGGGACGAGGGTGTCTGCATAAATTCACTTTTCTACCCTTTTCTTAATAAGTATCTCTTTATTCAATTATTTATTTTTGACAGTTTTCTTATTCATGTACTATTTACTTCAATATTTGCAATATTATATATACCCCACTACTACAGTTTCTACATATTTTGGTATTTCTGTCCTCGAGATAGTCAAGTCATTGATTGGTCTTGTGTCAAAAGCAAATGTAAAAAGCAATGAATCGTTTTGAAATGGTAAATATTGAGCGTTATGACATTCACTAAAGTTGAGCAACGTGGCAGCAATCCCTGTGTGAAAAATGTATTGTACGCGGTAAAAACAAAAAAGTCGGCTAAAGTTTTAAATTACATGAGCAAAAACACAGCTGTACATTTTCCACACGGTTGAAATAATTCTAAATAAAAAAAATAAAATAAAACAAATCGCCAGCAGGTACACGTTGGTGCATAATGTCACAAAATAGCTACATAAAGGATTAATTAACATTGATAGACTAATTTCACGACCAATAATTTTCTGATTACATCGTTGTTGGGAATACCATCACGGTATAAAGATTAAACTGTTTCCCGCGTAACAATCCTTCGGCTTTACAGGATCACCCGCGGCAATATAAGCGCGCCACACGTTGTTCAGGTGCATCTCCATGAAATGTCTTCCTGAGAATGATGCAAATTTATCAGTTGCTAATATGCTTCGTTAAGGTATAGGTCTGTATTTCCACATTAAATTAAGCTATTCAAATTGTTTCCCTAGCAAATACCTCATTCTACACACACACACAAAAAAAAAAAATCTTGTTTACACGTTGAAATTTACTGCTAACAAACTATTTTTTTTCCATGTTTCTTTTCTTCTGTTGCAGAGATAAATATATTTGTCTGGCACATATAACGTATTTTTCTGTCACCAACCTTACGTAAATTGTTCTCTTTTCTCGGCATTTATTAACTTCCAAACATCGTTTGTACCACTTTGGGGTTATATCATTACCGTTTTACCCATTTATATTGTTTCTACTTATTTCCCGCGAGTCTGCACCGCTTCAGAGCTGCAGCACACACACACACACACACACACACACACACAAGTAGTAACAAATGTACGGAAGTGGGGGTAATTTGGAAGTGGGGGGGACTGGAAGTGGGGTTGGGGGGTCAGCAGGGGGTTGCCTCAGCGGGGGACTGGAAGTGGGGTTGGGGGGGTCAGCGGGTGGTTTACGGAAGAGGTGGTATCTGGACCCCCCTCCCTCCCCCACACACACCCACCCATCTCTTTATTTTTTCACCCCCCTCACCCCTCTCGGACTAGCGTACGGAAGCGAGAAGGTGACGGAGTAGGGGTGCCCAGCAGGGAGGGGGGGGGGGGGGTGACGGGAGAAGGGATACTTGAAGGGTTAAGATAAGATCTTTCTTTGACCCTCGAATGACCACGAGATTATAATCACGGAAAAGGTTAAGGACATTAGGTTAATGACCAGGCTGAAATATGAATTTACTCTCTAATGCAAGTCCGAAAATAAAATAAAAAATCGCCATTGAACGTAAGACTCGATAAATTATTTAAGTTTTTGCTGGATGTATTGTATCATTATCTTCTTATTTCTCATTTCTCAACTTGTTTCTTCTTATTTCTTTCCTCAACTTATATATATTTTTTTTTACTCCGGTTATTTGGTGCCATCTAACCCTAAACACTGCAGCACCAAGTCTTTTTTTTCTGATTTTGCATTAATTAATGTCTTATATCTCATTTCTTAACTTCGATGTCATATGACCTTAGGCGTTGCCGCATCGAATTTACCTTTTCCGTGAAAAGGGATCATGTGTGTGTGTGTGTGTGTGTGTGTGTGTGTGTGTTCCATTCCTCCGATTCTTGAGAAATCTGCGGCTAGCTCGAAATTTTAGGGCCATCTTTTAGCCGATTATATGCTCCGAAGCGGAATTTAGTGAGGATTCTTATGGTATCTTCAAATTCCTCATACGTCTATTAGTTCCCGAGTTACACCGAGAAAACTGATTTTTTTTTCTCTCGTCAGAGTAGCCTAACAAATAAAAAACACTCATTAATTAATGTCTTATATCTCATTTCTTAACATATTTCTTCTTATTTCTTTTCTCAACTTGCATTTCTTTATATTTTCTGCCTGCTCTTCGGTGTCATATGACCTTAGACGTTGCCGCATCGAGTTTACCTTTTTCCGTGAAAAAGGGATCATGTGTGTGTGTGTGTGTGTGTGTGTGTGTGTTCCATTCCCCTCCGATTCTTGAGTAATCTGCGGCTAGCTCGAAATTTTGTGGGCCATCTTTTTTAGCCGATTATATGCTCCGAAGCGGAATTTAGTGAGGATTCTTATGGTATCTTCAAATTCCTCATACGTCTATTAGTTCCCGAGTTACACCGAGAAAACTGAATTTTTTTCTCTCGTCAGAGTAGCCTAACAAATAAAAAACACTCATTAATTAATGTCTTATATCTCATTTCTTAACTTATTTCTTCTTATTTCTTTTCTCAACTTGCATTTCTTTATATTTTCTGCCTGCTCTTCGGTGTCATATGACCTTAGACGTTGCCGCATCGAGTTTACCTATTTGCGTGAAAAAGTGATCTTGTGTGTGTGTGTGTGTGTGTGTGTGTGTGTGTGTTCCATTCCCTCCGATTCTTGAGAAATCTGCGGCTAGCTCGAAATTTTGTGGGCCATCTTTTTAGCCGATTATATGCTCCGAAGCGGAATTTAGTGAGGATTCTTATGGTATCTTCAAATTCCTCATACGTCTATTAGTTCCTGAGTTACACCGAGAAAACTGATTTTTCTCTCTCGTCAGAGTAGCATAACAAATAAAAATCACTCATTAATTAATGTCTTATATTTCATTTCTTAACTTATTTCTTCTTATTTCTTTTCTCAACTTGCATTTCTTTATATTTTCTGCCTGCTCTTCGGTGTCATATGACCTTAGACGTTGCCGCATCGAGTTTACCTTTTTCCGTGAAAAAGGGATCATGTGTGTGTGTGTGTGTGCGTGTGTGTGTGTGTGTGTGTGTGTGTGTTCCATTCCCCTCCGATTCTTGAGAAATCTGCGGCTAGCTCGAAATTTTGTGGGCCATCTTTTTTAGCCGATTATATGCTCCGAAGCGGAATTTAGTGAGGATTCTTATGGTATCTTCAAATTCCTCATACGTCTATTAGTTCCCGAGTTACACCGAGAAAACTGAATTTTTTTTCTCTCGTCAGAGTAGCATAACAAATAAAAATCACTCATTAATTGTCTTATATTTCATTTCTTAACTTATTTCTTCTTATTTCTTTTCTCAACTTGCATTTCTTTATATTTTCTGCCTGCTCTTCGGTGTCATATGACCTTAGACGTTGCCGCATCGAGTTTTCTTTTTTCCGTGAAAAAGTGATCGTGTGTGTGTGTGTGTGTGTGTGTGTGTGTGTGTGTGTGTGTGTGTGTGTGTGTGTTCCATTCCCCTCTGATTCTTGAGAAATCTGCTGCTTGCTCAAAATTTTGTGGGCCAACTTTTTTAGCCGAATATATGTTCCGAAGCGGAATTTAGTGAGGATTCTTATGGTATCTTCAAATTCCTCATGCGTCTATTAGTTCCCGAGTTACACCGAGAAAACTGAATGTTATTCTCTCGTCAGAGTATCCTAACAAATAAAAATCGCTCAGAGCTCCTCATCTACGTTCCTTAGAAAGATTGCCATATGTTACTATTAAGAAACTTATCCCAACAACTGCAAATTTGACGCACTTTCATCGAAAACTTAATTTTTAATATTTTTTTTATTTACTTTTATGGCGCGTTTCGCGTCATCGTCCGCCAGAACCTTTTACCCTTGATGACATGAAATGCGTCATCGTGCGAGAGGGTTAAATAAGTCAGATTTATCTCAAATTCACTGTCTGGGCAGACAAATATTCGGAAAAGAGAAGGCAAACCAGTTTGTAGATATATATAAATATGCCGTATATTCACGTCCTTATGGATATCTTCTTGTTGATTAGGGTATAAATACTCCTGAATCCCTACAGTTTCGCTCAAACATTGTTGGAGAGCCTCCCAGATGAACGCGTATTCCAATGGTGAACTCCAGGAAAAAGGAACTCTTACACGTTCTATACTCCCAACATAACGAACCCTATGGTTTAAGCTCTCAGCTACTTCTGATCTTACTCTCTTAAGCCTTTGCAGTTACTTTCTTAAACCATCGAAGCCCGCCTTCCTGAAGTCAGGTATTAAGTGTTGTTTCTGCTGACTCTATCCTCCCATTTAATATTAAATTTAATTTCCTTATGATCACTGTTACCTAATGAACCCCCAACCTCAATGTTGCTTATTATGTCCTCTTTATTAGTTAACAACAAATCCAAAATATTTTCTTCCACGTTCGCACTGTTTTGTATATAGAACGAACTTACATTAGCTGAACCCACACTCCTGGAAGAAGCTAAAATTTTCTAAAGGCTACAATAAAATCAATATGACCGATGAAGATACGGCACGTCACAATGAACAAACTCACTGTCTTCTCTGTAAATACGGGTTTTAAAAGGTAAAGGAGTAAAACATCATGACCATGAAAATCAGGAAACAATTACATTGAAGCTTATTGTAATAGATGCAACCTTCAAATGAAAAAATCACAAATTGCAGCGTACTCTCATTGCACATTATGCGGATTACGACATGACGTTAATCCCGCGTGAATTAACGCTACCTGGCTTTGAAAATCAAACTAAGACCAAAACATTCAGTTCAGAAATACCATGAAGTCATCATAAATGACTTGAGATTTATTGACACGTATGTCTTTATGTCTGGTTCACTCGCGGCTTTAGCGAACTAATTCATCAGCACTGGGAACGAGCCCATGTGCACACAACAGATGTTGAAAGATGTGCCAGCACCTGCGTTACCATTATTGATCAAGGGAAAGCAGGTTTTTTGTTATGACTATATGGACTCGATGGAACGACTTTCTGAGACACGTCTTCCATCCCGCGAAGATTTTTTTCAATTCGCTTCAAGAAGCAGAACTTTCCGAAAGTGATTATAAACATGCTCAGAATGTTTAGAAAGTAGCTGGATGTCAGAGCCTGATGGACTATTTGTTGCTTTATGTAAAAGTGGATGTTGGCCTTCTATGTGATGTCTTCCTAGAGTGGAGAGGTATTTTGAAAACCCAGTGGAGGTTGGATATTGTAAATTATGTTAGCCTGCCAGGATTTGCCTATGACTCTTTTTTGTTAAAAACACAGCAGGAATTAGAGATGCTTAGTAGCCCACACATATATCATTGCATTCAAACAAATGTGCGTGGGGGCTACACAAGTGTTGTGCGTCGTTTTGTACGCACCAATAACATCTACACGAACCCTCAGTTTAATCCAAAACATGATAGAAACACTTTCCTTTCATATCTTGACTTCAACAGTCTTTATCCCACTGTAATACAAGAGAAGTTACCATGTGGAGATATGAGAAAACTAGATGAGACAGAAATGCACTGGTTTTTGAGCGGAGGGGGCTAGGTCAATCAAGCAACCGATGGCGATTTTGGATACCTCATTCTGTGCAATACTGAGGCTGTCTCACGTGAAGTCATTGAGAAAACGGATGACCTCCACTGACCATCAGAAGACACAATATCATCAATAGAGATATATCGTCAGCCGCACACGAATGGTATGAAGAAGAAAACCGTCCAGTACCGTGTAAGAACATAAAACAGATTGGAACACATGTTGCTCAGGAGAAAATACTGTTTGCTCTGTCCTCCTTAAACTGCTATTCAACTAGGCCGGGTTGTTAAAAAGTGCATGCTATTTATATGTTTAAGCAAAAGCACTTTCTTGCGGACTTCATTCAGGATAACATAGAAGCCCGCAAAAGTGCTACTTGCCCTATCAAGAAAACTGCAATCAAGTGTATTTCAAACAGCATTTTTGGTCGATTCCTGATGAACGCGGCCAAATATAGTGAAGACATAGATATTGTCACCAACCGCGAAAAGTTTTTGAAGCTGGTCCGAAGTCCTTACTTTAAACGTGTTGTACCCCTCAATAATGGTCATGTAGTTGTAGTTCGCCATAAGAAATATTCACAGGTGAATCATCCAAACTACATTGGCTACTACATCCTAGAGCTGTCCAAGCTGCGACTTTATGATTTCTTTTACAGTATCATGAAGGCTCATTACGGGGATCAGGCGAAACTAGTGAATTGTGACACTGATTCCTTAATAACAGAAACTGAAATTCCTGATCTATTAACAGAGTACTCGCAGGAACCCTTTAAAAGCTATATAGACACAAGTAACTTTAGCTCCTCACATTCCTTGTACAACACAGACAACAAAGGCAAGCTCGGATTTCTCAAGTCTGAAGTGAGGGAAAGAACCATCTCAGAATTTGTAGGTGTAAGAACAAAGTGCTACTCCATCCCCATGGCAGACAGTGACCGGTTGAGTTCAGCTAAGAGCGTTCCAAAGCTCATAAAGAAAAAAATTGCTCATCAGCGATACAAAGACGTCCTATTCCAGAAGCAAACATTTACCTTTGGCTATCAGGGATTCACAGTGCGTAATGGACGAATGAGTACAGTAAAATATCCCAAGAGAGGGATATCTGTAGTTCAGGACAAAAGACACTGCTTTAGCACCTTGGAGTTACGACCTTACGGTCATCCCGATAATTTTACAGGGGTAGAGGAGGAGGAGGAAGAAGGAAGCTGTAATCATAATTTGACCAAATTCCAATAAACATTGAGTTTGTTTGACTTGTTTATATGTCCTTTATCAAAAAATGAATGAAAAAAACAATAATTGTCTTAAAATTTATTCGATTTGTGGAAACATGTAGACAAAACGCGTCTATGTTTCGATCTGGCTCATATAAAAAGAAAAAAGACTCGCGAAATGTGCGGCGGCGGCAGCAGCGGGTCCTGCGGCGACATCATGCGACGACAGGATGCGACAGGATTGCGTGGGCTCGGGGCGGGGCGGCAGCACTGGGGCTAGTGGTGGTGACGAGTGAGGTCCTGTATGGAGCCAGACCACTGATTTAAGCGTGTTATACAAACCACGATAAAGGAACTAGAAAATTATTTATGCTGAGAATAGCTTCATGGAATGTAATACACTTCAATATGAAAAATCAATAAAGTCAATACTTACTTTTTATGAACACGTGTTAAATGTTTGATGTCATACGGGCATTATAAACTTGCTGTAAGCGAATCTCATCACGTGTTCATCATTCCTCGAATATTCGGTCTTGGAAAACTCCATACAAATTTTTCAAGAGTTTCTCTTACACCCAAGTGTGAAACATTGTAGGCAAAGTACACGACATAAGCCCCGCACACATCGCTTCGCGTGCTTTGAAGTCGAAATGCATTTTTATATATCCTGAGCCCAGGGTAAGCAATATATTTAAAATAATCAGAGTATAATTTGAGGTCGAGAGCATAACTATCTAAGAACACTATCATGTCCGGTTCATAGTAGAGACAAATCCAGTGTCTCATTTCTCTGTTAGAATAACTGGGTAGCGTGCAGCCGCCCCGCCCCGCCCCGCCCCGAGCCCACGCAATCCTGTCGCATCCTGTCGTCGCATGATGTCGCCGCAGGGCCTGCTGCCGCCGCCACTTGCACATTTCGCGAGTCTTTTTCTTTTTTATATGAGCCAGATCGAAACATAGACGCGTTTTGTCTACATGTTTCCACAAATCGAATAAATTTTAAGACAATTATTGTTTTTTCATTCATTTTTGATAAAGGACATATAAACAAGTCAAACAAACTCAATGTTTATTGAATTTGGTCAAATTATGATTACAGCCTTCTTCCTCCTCCTCCTCTACCCCTGTAGAATTATCGGATGACCGTAAGGTCGTAACTCCAAGGTGCTAAAGCAGTGTCTTTTGTCCTGAACTACAGATATCCCTCTCTTGGGATATTTTACTGTACTCATTCGTCCATTACGCACTGTGAATCCCTGATAGCCAAAGGTAAATGTTTGCTTCTGGAATAGGACGTCTTTGTATCGCTGATGAGCAATTTTTTTTCTTTATGAGCTTTGGAACGCTCTTAGCTGAACTCAACCGGTCACTGTCTGCCATGGGGATGGAGTAGCACTTTGTTCTTACACCTACAAATTCTGAGATGGTTCTTTCCCTCACTTCAGACTTGAGAAATCCGAGCTTGCCTTTGTTGTCTGTGTTGTACAAGGAATGTGAGGAGCTAAAGTTACTTGTGTCTATATAGCTTTTAAAGGGTTCCTGCGAGTACTCTGTTAATAGATCAGGAGTTTCAGTTTCTGTTATTAAGGAATCAGTGTCACAATACACTAGTTTCGCCCGATCCCCGTAATGAGCCTTCATGATACTGTAAAAGAAATCATATAGTCGCAGCTTGGACAGCTTTAGGACGTAGTAGCCAATGTAGTTTGGATGATTCGCCTGTGAATATTTCTTATGGCGAACTACAACTACATGACCATCATTGAGGGGTACAACGCGTTTAAAGTAAGGACTTCGGGCCAGCTTCAAAAACTTTTCGCGGTTGGTGACAATATCTATGTCTTCACTATATTTGGCCGCGTTCATCAGGTATCGACCAAAAATGCTGTTTGAAATACACTTGATTGCAGTTTTCTTGATAGGGCAAGTAGCACTTTGCGGGCTTCTATGTTATCCTGAATGAAGTCCGCAAGAAAGTGCTTTTGCTTAAACATATAAATAGCATGCACTTTTAACAACCCGGCCTAGTTGAATAGCAGTTTAAGGAGGGACAGAGCAAACAGTATTTTCTCCTGAGCAACATGTGTTCCAATCTGTTTTATGTTCTTACACGGTACTGGACGGTTTTCTTCTTCATACCATTCGTGTGCGGCTGACGATATATCTCTATTGATGATATTGTGTCTTCTGATGGTCAGTGGGAGGTCATCCGTTTTCTCAATGACTTCACGTGAGACAGCCTCAGTATTGCACAGAATGAGGTATCCAAAATCGCCATCGGTTGCTTGATTGACCTAGCCCCCCTCCCGCTCAAAAACCAGTGCATTTCTGTCTCATCTAGTTTTCTCATATCTCCACATGGTAACTTCTCTTGTATTACAGTGGGATAAAGACTGTTGAAGTCAAGATATGAAAGGAAAGTGTTTCTATCATGTTTTGATTAAACTGAGGGTTCGTGTAGATGTTATTGGTGCGTACAAAACGACGCACAACACTTGTGTAGCCCCCACGCACATTTGTTTGAATGCAATGATATATGTGTGGGCTACTAAGCATCTCTAATTCCTGCTGTGTTTTAACAAAAAGAGTCATAGGCAAATCCTGGCAGGCTAACATAATTTACAATATCCAACCTCCACTGGGTTTTCAAAATACCTCTCCACTCTAGGAAGACATCACATAGAAGGCCAACATCCACTTTTACATAAAGCAACAAATAGTCCATCAGGCTCTGACATCCAGCTACTTTCTAAACATTCTGAGCATGTTTATAATCACTTTCGGAAAGTTCTGCTTCTTGAAGCGAATTGAAAAAAATCTTCGCGGGATGGAAGACGTGTCTCAGAAATTCGTTCCATCGAGTCCATATAGTCATAACAAAAAACCTGCTTTCCCTTGATCAATAATGGTAACGCAGGTGCTGGCACATCTTTCAACATCTGTTGTGTGCACATGGGCTCGTTCCCAGTGCTGATGAATTAGTTCGCTAAAGCCGCGAGTGAACCAGACATAAAGACATACGTGTCAATAAATCTCAAGTCATTTATGATGACTTCATGGTATTTCTGAACTGAATGTTTTGGTCTTAGTTTGATTTTCAAAGCCAGGTAGCGTTAATTCACGCGGGATTAACGTCATGTCGTAATCCGCATAATGTGCAATGAGAGTACGCTGCAATTTGTGATTTTTTTCATTTGAAGGCTGCATCTATTACAATAAGCTTCAATGTAATTGTTTCCTGATTTTTCATGGTCATGATGTTTTACCCTTTACCTTTTCAAACCCGTATTTACAGAGAAGACAGTGAGTTTGTTCATTGTGACGTGCCGTATCTTCATCGGTCATATTGATTTTATTGTAGCCTTTAGAAAATTTTAGCTTCTTCCAGGAGTGTGGGTTCAGCTAATGTAAGTTCGTTCTATATACAAAACAGTGCGAACGAGGGAAGAAAATATTTGGATTTGTTGTTAACTAATAAAGAGGACATAATAAGCAACATTGAGGTTGGGGGTTCATTAGGTAACAGTGATCATAAGGAAATTAAATTTAATATTAAATGGGAGGATAGAGTCAGCAGAAACAACACTTAATACCTGACTTCAGGAAGGCGGGCTTCGATGGTTTAAGAAAGTAACTGCAAAGGCTTAAGAGAGTAAGATCAGAAGTAGCTGAGAGCTTAAACCATAGGGTTCGTTATGTTGGGAGTATAGAACGTGTAAGAGTTCCTTTTCCTGGAGTTCACCATTGAATACGCGTTCATCTGGGAGGCTCTCCAACAATGTTTGAGCGAAACTGTAGGATTCAGGAGTATTTATACCCTAATCAACAAGAAGATATCCATAAGGACGTGAATATACGGCATATTTATATATATCTACAAACTGGTTTGCCTTCTTCCGAATATTTGTCTGCCCAGACAGTGAATTTGAGATAAATCTGACTTATTTAACCCTCTCGCGCACGATGACGCATTTCATGTCATCAAGGGTAAAAGGTTCTGAGGACGATGACGCGAAACGCGCCATAAAAAGTAAATAAAAATTATTAAAATTAAGTTTTCGATGAAAGTGCGTCAAATTTGCAGTTGTTGGGATAAGTTTCTTAATAGTAACATATGGCAATCTTTCTAAGGAACGTAGATGAGGAGCTCTGAGCGATTTTTATTTGTTAGGATACTCTGACGAGAGAATAACATTCAGTTTTCTCGGTGTAACTCGGGAACTAATAGACGCATGAGGAATTTGAAGATACCATAAGAATCCTCACTAAATTCCGCTTCGAACATATATTCGGCTAAAAAGTTGGCCCACAAAATTTTGAGCAAGCAGCAGATTTCTCAAGAATCAGAGGAATGGAACACACACACACACACACACACACACACACACACACACACACACACGATCCCTTTTCACGGAAAAAGTAAACTCGATGCGGCAACGTCTAAGGTCATATGACACCGAAGAGCAGGCAGAAAATATAAAGAAATGCAAGTTGAGAAAAGAAATAAGAAGAAATAAGTTAAGAAATGAAATATAAGACAATTAATGAGTGATTTTTATTTGTTATGCTACTCTGACGAGAGAAAAAAAATTCAGTTTTCTCGGTGTAACTCGGGAACTAATAGACGTATGAGGAATTTGAAGATACCATAAGAATCCTCACTAAATTCCGCTTCGGAGCATATAATCGGCTAAAAAAGATGGCCCACAAAATTTCGAGCTAGCCGCAGATTTCAAGAATCGAGGGAATGGAACACACACACACACACACACACACGCACACACACACACACACACATGATCCCTTTTTCACGGAAAAAGGTAAACTCGATGCGGCAACGTCTAAGGTCATATGACACCGAAGAGCAGGCAGAAAATATAAAGAAATGCAAGTTGAGAAAAGAAATAAGAAGAAATAAGTTAAGAAATGAAATATAAGACATTAATTAATGAGTGATTTTTATTTGTTATGCTACTCTGACGAGAGAAAAAAAAATTCAGTTTTCTCGGTGTAACTCGGGAACTAATAGACGTATGAGGAATTTGAAGATACCATAAGAATCCTCACTAAATTCCGCTTCTGAGCATATAATCGGCTAAAAAAGATGGCCCACAAAATTTCGAGCTAGCCGCAGATTTCTCAAGAATCGGAGGGGAATGGAACACACACACACACACACACACACACACACACACACACACATGATCCCTTTTTCACGGAAAAAGGTAAACTCGATGCGGCAACGTCTAAGGTCATATGACACCGAAGAGCAGGCAGAAAATATAAAGAAATGCAAGTTGAGAAAAGAAATAAGAAGAAATAAGTTAAGAAATGAGATATAAGACATTAATTAATGAGTGTTTTTTATTTGTTAGGCTACTCTGACGAGAGAAAAAAAAATTCAGTTTTCTCGGTGTAACTCGGGAACTAATAGACGTATGAGGAATTTGAAGATACCATAAGAATCCTCACTAAATTCCGCTTCGGAGCATATAATCGGCTAAAAAGATGGCCCACAAAATTTCGAGCTAGCCGCAGATTACTCAAGAATCGGAGGGGAATGGAACACACACACACACACACACACACACACACACGATCCCTTTTCACGGAAAAGGTAAACTCGATGCGGCAACGTCTAAGGTCATATGACACCGAAGAGCAGGCAGAAAATATAAAGAAATGCAAGTTGAGAAAAGAAATAAGAAGAAATATGTTAAGAAATGAGATATAAGACATTAATTAATGAGTGTTTTTTATTTGTTAGGCTACTCTGACGAGAGAAAAAAAAAATCAGTTTTCTCGGTGTAACTCGGGAACTAATAGACGCATGAGGAATTTGAAGATACCATAAGAATCCTCACTAAATTCCGCTTCGGAGCATATAATCGGCTAAAAAAGATGGCCCACAAAATTTCGAGCTAGCCGCAGATTTCTCAAGAATCGGAGGGGAATGGAACACACACACACACACACACACACACACACACATGATCCCTTTTTCACGGAAAAAGGTAAATTCGATGCGGCAACGCCTAAGGTCATATGACATCGAAGTTAAGAAATGAGATATAAGACATTAATTAATGCAAAATCAGAAAAAAAAAAAAAGACTTGGTGCTGCAGTGTTTAGGGTTAGATGGCACCAAATAACCGGAGTAAAAAAAAATATATATAAGTTGAGGAAAGAAATAAGAAGAAACAAGTTGAGAAATGAGAAATAAGAAGATAATGATACAATACATCCAGCAAAAACTTAAATAATTTATCGAGTCTTACGTTCAATGGCGATTTTTTATTTTATTTTCGGACTTGCATTAGAGAGTAAATTCATATTTCAGCCTGGTCATTAACCTAATGTCCTTAACCTTTTCCGTGATTATAATCTCGTGGTCATTCGAGGGTCAAAGAAAGATCTTATCTTAACCCTTCAAGTATCCTTTTTCTCCCACACCCCCCCCTCCCTCCCTGCTGGGCACCCTACTCCTGTCACCTTCTCGCTTCCGTACGCTAGTCCGAGAGGGGGGGGGGTGAAAAGGTAAGAGAGATGGGTGTGTGGGGGGGGGGGGGAGGGGGGGGGGTCCAGATGCCCCCTCGTCCGTAACCCCCTGACCCCCCCACTTCCAGTCCCCTGCTGAGTAACCCCCTTCCGTAACCCCTGCTGACCTGACCCCCAACCCCCACTTCCAGTCCCCCACACTTCCAAATTACCCCCACTTCCGTACATTTGTTACTACTCACACACACAGGCGGTGGCTGAGTGGTTAGAGTGCCAGCCCCACATTCGCCGCGTTGTGGATGATGCGGGGTCGAATCCGCCGCTATCACCTAGCATTTTTCAGTCACTGCCGAGTGGCCTAAGACTACCCACATGCTGTCCTGAAGACCACCCATCAGCCCGGACTCTAGAAGAAGTTATACAAGTGAAATCAAGAATGAGCTCCGGGGGGCAGCATGAGCCAAGAATAATGGCGCCACTATAAACAATTGCCTGCGCCATGACGGGCTCGGGCCGGCCATCAAGCCCCTAAGGAATAGCCTACCGGCGCTATAGGCTATATGTAAAAGAAAAAAACAGTCAGGCACAAGCGGACCAAAACACAGGAAGAGAGACAGACAGCCCAGAAGACGAAGAAGACGAATAGGATAAAGTTACTCATTTATGAACGCAATGAACACACAGCCTTCACTTTAGGAGGGAGTCAACTTTATCTTTCAAGAGTTTCAAGGCGGAACTAAGACAACTTCGCGAGACTGAATGGGAGGGAGAGAAGGGGGAGAGAGGAAGGGACGGTAAAATGATGGTGGAGACAGCAAAGGGGAATGAGGGAGGAGGAGGAGGAGGAAGAGGAGGAGGAAGAAGAGAAGGAGGAGGAAGAGGAGGAGGACGAGAAGGTAGAGGAAAAAGAGGAGGATGAGAAGGAGGAGGAGAGTTAGAAGAAAAGTGAAAAGGAGCAGAGTGGCCGTAAAATGCTTTCATAAAACTACGGAAAAGAAGAAACTTGGAGCGATGAAGGTAAATCGAAAGGAGAAAGTTTTAAAGTGATTCTTCGGTCTTCTTTTCGTTTTCAGACACGCAAAACGAAACACGAGAAAGAAAACGAAAGAGACAAACTGGAAAGAACAACAGCCAGCAAAGTCTCGATGAAAGAAGGCTTCAAAGTGCTTTAGGTCTTTACAAAGAAATAAAAGAGGCGGATGGAAGGGATTTAAATCTCAAGAAAAAAAATGACGATTGGCTTATATGTTGAGTTGAACTAAAGTAATAATACTCAACAGGTTGAATTGTTATGGACGATCAGTTTCCCAAAATAATCCTTATACCAGAAAAGGACAGCTTATATTACAAGAAAAATAAACTTCGCTGAAAAATGCACGTTGAAAAAATTATGAAAAGTATGATTCTCAATAATGAAAAAATGCAAAGATATTTCGGGCAATTTGAAAATCATTATGCATTTGCAAACTGTACCAAAATAATAGAGGGAGAAGGATTAGGATTAGGAGGAGGAGGAGGAGGAGGAGATAGAAATGAAAGAATAGGAGGAGGAGGAGGAGGACGAGGAAATAGAAATGAAAGAATAGGAGGACGAGGAAGAGGAGGAGGAGGAGGAGGACAAGAGGCAGGAGGAGGAAGAGGAATAAGAAGTGAAAAAAAAAACTCTCACTCATATTCAACCTTCAAAGAGAGAGAGAGAGAGAGAGAGAGAGAGAGAGAGAGAGAGAGAGAGAGAGAGAGAGAGAGAGAGAGAGAGAGAGAGAGAGAGAGCATCAAAGCCCCAATACCTCCCTCCGGCAGGCAGCTCAACACAACAGTCTCAAAATGACGAAGGGAGACTTTTTAAAAACGACACCAACAACACTTTTCTACTCCTCCCCCTTTTCTTTTTTTTCTTACTGGGAAGGCGTGTCCAAAGAGGAGTTCAGAGAGGCGAAACGTGCTGCGCTGACGAGGCCCTGCAAGCTCTTCCTCCTCCACCTCCTCCTCCCCCTCCTCCTCCTCCTCTTACTTGGGCCTGGTCCTGCTTCATTCCTTTACTCTGAATGCCTTCTAGTTTTTATAAATATTTATTAGTTTCACATCCTTTTTAACTTCTTATTTTGATACTTTTTGACATTTTCTTTATATTTTCATTCATTATCCTCCTCTATGGCCTGCTCCTCCCTTCATCCACCTGCTTCTTTTTTCTCTTTTTTACTTTTTATTCTTTTCCTCCTCTTCATTCTAATTCCCCTCATTCTCTCTCCTCCTCCTCCTTCTCCTCCTCCTGGTGATGCTTTCCAACTTCAATTCACTCGCCCCTCGTTTTATACATTTTTTTTTATCTCTATTCGTCCTAATCAAAGCATACTGATCTTGTCTCCTATCTTTTCTTTTATATATATATTTTTTTATCCTTTTTAACATTATTCCTCGCTGTCCTCTATACTTGGTTTCCTAGATAATTATAAACTCGTACTTTTACCCAGTCATAGTTCTGTCTGTCTGTCTGTATTAGCGTCTGGCTGTCTGTTCTGGTCTGGTCTGGTCTGTCTGTCTGTCTGTCTGTCTGTCGGTCGGTCGGTCTCTCTCTCTCTCTCTCTCTCTCTCTCTCTCTCTCTCTCTCACCCGAAGCTCCTAGTCTCCCAGTCCCCAGTCCCTCCCTTCTCGCCCTCCTTTCATCTTCTCTCCCTCCGCTCCCTCCACTCCCTCCTCCCTCTCCCAAAGCTTTAGAATATCACTTTGGTGCTTCGACTCATTAAGGCATCACGCTCGCTCCTCTCGCGTCTCCAAGAAAAACATCACGGAGATCTTTATTTACCCGAGGGAAGAAAAAAAAACTATATAGGAAACGTAAAATTTAAACAGAAACGAGTTGGGTGTGACGGAAGGGAAATGTGGGGCCGGAGATTTTTTTTTTCCTTTTGTTGTTAAAATATTATTCGTCAAAAAGATACGAGGATATGAAAAGTGTAAAATTCAAACCCAAAACTTGTTGATTTATAAATTTGATCAAGATGAGTGGGGTTCCGCTTTCTGTTGTTGCTGTTGTTGTTGTTGTTTGCTACTCTTTACACGGGTTTATGTAAATCATACACGCGGCAGTTTGTAAACATTAAAACCTTGCTGACTTATTCTGTTGGGAAGCGTAAGTCGTGCAGCCAAGTCAGTCAGTCAAGCGGCCAGTCGATTACACACACATACAGAGTCTTGTTGGAGAAGGAGGAGGAGGAGGAGGAGGAGGAGGAAAAAGGAGACGAAGAAGAGGAGATGGAGGAGGAGGGGGGAGAATACTAAGTGCTGGTAATTAGTAACAAACGTATTTTTCTCCCTCTAAGCTATGGGACGACAACTCAGGGCAACATCAATCACCCTTGTCCTGCTTCCTCCCTCTCCCCTGTGTCTCCCGGCAGGCGACACTCACCCCTCTTCCCGGGACACGCGCTAAGGACACACACCTTTACGTTCCGGCTACACAAGGGTTAACTTTCCCTCCCTCGGGCACAGGCAGCAAGGGCGAGACTGAGGGACGGATAGCCTTAAGGGTGAGATAAAGGGGCGAAGGATGCTGCTAAAAATCCATGAATTCCGACTTTTAGCGTCGCTTCATGCAGATTCTTTGACAGGTTTCAGCCCCTTCCACCATCCTATCCCTCCCTCTCTTCCTCCTCTTTCCTTCCTTGCTTGTTTGTTTACTCCTCCTTCTCCTCTTCCTCTTCCTCCTCCTCACTTGCTTACTCCTATGCTACTCCTTTTTTCTTATCCTCAGATGCTAACAATCATTACCACTTCATTCTCCTTCCCCCTTACTCAGCATCCTATCGCTACCTGTGTCTCCTCCTCTTTCCTAATCCTCACTTGCTGCAACTATTCCCCCTCACTAACTTACTCCAAATACTCCTTCACTAACAACTATTACACTGTCTTCCTCTCCCTTACTCGAGATCCAATCACAGCCGCTATCTCCTCTTCCTCCCCGTCCCCCTCTTCTTCCTCCTCTTCGTGATCTACTTCCTCCCCCTCCTCAAGTTCCTCCTGCCTCCCCTCTCTTCCGCTCTCACTCTTCCGCCTAGTGACCGTAAAATTGCTGGATTGGGAAGAATACACAAATATTTCCTTGTGATGGCTTTCGAGTGCAAATCTAGGGAACGTAGGGAGAGGAATGGAGGAAAAATATGGGCCATTGCATTTCTTTCAGTTATCCTGTAATCGCTTTCTCCTGTGAATCTGCTGGGTCTCTCTCTCTCTCTCTCTCTCTCTCTCTCTCTCTCTCTCTCTCTCTCTCTCTCTCCACTACGTCTCCTGTCTTTATCGTCTTCATTTCATCCTACAGTGACTGCAGATCCACAAGAACCAACGAACACATCAAATTTTCCCTCTTTTGCTCTTCATTTTCCTTCCCCTCGTTTTATCTCTCCTCCTCCGCCTCCTCCTCTTTCTCCATTTTCATCACCCTTCCTCTCTTCTTCCCTCTATTCATTTTTCCACTCCTCTTTCTCTTTCCCTTTCCTTTCTTCTTCCGCTAACTCATTTTTCCCTTCTCTTTATTTACTCTTCCTTTCTTCTTCTTCTTCTTCGCTAACCATCGTAGTATCTCCTTCTTACGTCCCTTTCTTGACAATTTCCGCCCACTAAATTCATACACTCGATTTCCCTGCTTCTTCATCATGTCCTCTTCATCCTCCCCTACCCACCTCCCGTACTCCCGCCATCCATCCTTCCCTCCTCGCCCGCCGCCTCAAGGACTAGACGTAAACACCTTTTGTGGATCACCGGAGCGGAAGGTTTAAAACACAAGGTACCAATTCAGGATCGCGTCTCCGTCAGAATATTTAAAAATGAAAGGTTCTTCGTGGAGCCGGAGTGGTGGAGGAAGGAAGGAGGGAGGGAAAAGAGGGAGAGGATGGGGTAAAGAGGGCGGGTAGGAGGAGGTAGGTGGGTTGATGATGAGGAAGCGAAGGGGAAAGGAAAAGGGAGGAAAGAGAAGCAATTGACGGTCGAGAAGGAAGGAAAGTGAGTGAACGAAGAGGTGGAAATAACAGAGAGAAAAAAGAGGGAGAGGTAAAAGTCAATTTGTTATTTCGAGATCGCCGAGAGAGAGAGGCGAAGGAGAAATTCAATAAAGAGGCGAGAAAAGAGAAGAGGCAGTTTGAACATCGTGGAGAAAAGAAACGTAATAGAAGCAAAATCAAACTCCGGAGAAGGACACCGAGGAATCGCAAGAGATGTAAACAACACTGCCGAGAAGCCGAGAAAGTTATGAGAGGTCTACCAAGAAATCGGAAAAGATGTAAAAAAGAAAAGAAAAAGTTACCCACGAAAATCCCGTCGTTGCAAATAACGGAGAATAAGAAAGAGGTAAAAGTGAATGCTATTTTGAGGTCGCCGATGGAGAAATTCAATAAGATGCGAAAAGAGTAAAGAGGGAGTTTGAATATCATGGAGGAATGAATTGAAATGGAAGGAAAACTCGGCTCTGGAGAATCAGGGGATAAAGAGAGAGACACCACTGAATCGCAAGACATAAAAACAACACTGCCGGTAAGTCGAGAAGGTTAATAACAGATTAACCAGGAGATCGGAAAGATATACTAAAATAAAAAGTTACATGGAAACTTCCAAGAAAAATCCCAGTAAGTTGCGAAGGGCGAAGAACACGAAGGAGGTAAAAGTGAGTGTTATTTTGAGGTCGCCGAAGGGAAATTAGAAAAAAAAGGCGAAAACAGAGAAGAGGAAGTTTGAATATCATGGAGGATTGAACTGAAATGGAAGGAAAACTTGACTCCGGAGAATCGGGAGGTAAAGAGCGGGACATCGAGGAATCGCAAGAGATAAAGAAGTCGAGAGAGTTGTTGACAGATCTACCGAGAAATTGAGAAAGTTAGTGACAGATCTACCGGGGAATCGCAAAAGACACAAAAAAGAAATACAGGGATAAAACGAGAGACCTCCGAAAGTTCCGTGATGTTACGTATGGTGAACGAAAAGACCCATACCGGAAAGTCGAGTTAAAAATAAGTTCAGGAATACGCATGAAACTAAAATATGTACATCAATGACGAGAGAAAAAAAGACATTACAAGGAAAACGAGATTACAAAGTGACGAGAAAGGGTGATAAAAGATGGCGATGACGAGAAGGAACGAGCCACAGAGACATTCAGTACTATACACAGAAAAAAATATTGAGATCAGTAATGAGAAAGGTCGGCAAATGAAGACAGTAATTCATAAAAACATAGAATAACGACAGCAATGTACAGGAAGCGAGAACGAAGACAGCAATAGATCAAGGACGCGAATAATGACAAAATGCATAGGAACCAAGAATAAGACGGCGATAGATAGAATACGGGAATAAAGACAATACATACGAAGAAAACGTAAATACAGACCAATGACAAGGAGTCGGAAAAATAACGATGGAAATACCGGAGGAAATCGTGGAAGACAAAGAAACTGAGAGAACAAAGACAAGAAACCTTCATGACAAAATACCTTACAAAAGCAAATCGTCACCCTCGTTAAATAATCGCCTAAGTCATTTTCAGCGATTTCCAGGTTTTTGTCTTTATAAATTTTTCATCATGTGACGCCCATTTCTGTATAGCTGTCTTCGTCATTCACGGTTCGAGTGTTCTAGAATTGGCCTTTTCATTTCTGCCTAAAGCTTAACCCGGTAGCTGCGGGGATCATGTTTCTTAAAGGCCCCTCTAAGCGAGAAAAATGAGAAAAAATCATCACTCACGCAAACCATTTCATAATATATATCAACGCATTTTTGATCAGTTTATGCATCATCTATTTTGGGGGGTTTATATCCTGGCAAAAATTAGGCTCGTCGCTGGTTCATGGTAAAGCCACAAATTTGGCCTATCGCTGCTACCGGGTTAAGCCAAATGAGATAATGACAGTTCCTTTCTGATTCCTGTAAAGTAGAAAATAATGACTTAGGCGCTTTGTTTACGAGGGTGACGAAATTTCATCTCAACACAATAAAATAAATAAAAACAGACAACGTGAAGGAAAGGCAATACAAACACAACCGAATCAGAACAAGTGTGAGGAGCAAACATGCGAGTAGAAAAAGAGCAATAAAAATAAAAATAAAATGCCATGCAAGGCTGGAAAAAAATAAATGCACATATTGCAAATACATTCATTTAAAAAAGTTAAGTCATTCATGCCCTGCCAGTCGAGGGGAGGATTGACGCGCGGAGGGGAAGTCGACGGCAACCCTGATAGAAGCACTGACGTATGTATGTATGTATGTATGTATGTATGTGTGTGTGTGGGGGTGGGTGGGTGGATGGGTGGGTGTGGGTGAGAGAGAGAGAGTCGACATATATGTATTCAATTGCAATATGTAAGATGTAAAAAGAAAGAAAGAAAAAGAGAGAGAGAGAGAGAGAGAGAGAGAGAGAGAGAGAGAGAGAATGGGCGCGCCTCCCCTTGAGACAAGAATAAACTTCTCCACTAACAAGATGGAGCAGGAAGAGGAAGAGAAAGAGGAGGGAGGGGTGAGGAACACTAAAAGAGACACGGAAGAACAGTTTAATTAAGACCAGCCTGCTGTATTCTAAGCACATGACAGACATTGGTAAAAAAAAATATTCTTATTTTTTTAGTTCCCCATGATCATGATGAAAGTGCTGCCTATAGTTAATGTAGTGAAAGGCACGGCACAAAGGAAATAACTGTAAATGTTAGGATAAGAAGATGTTAACATTCCTGCTTTCAGAGTTTTGTTCTTGAAAAAATTTAAGGCTATTCATTGTTGGGCATGAGGAGGGGATAGAGAAGGAGGAGGAGGAGGAAGAGGAGGAGGAGGAGGAGCAGAATAAGCAGGAAGGGAGGTAAAAGTGACTGAAGGGAGAAAAAATGAAGGCGGACGATAGCAAAAAAAAAATAAATAAATAAATAAAAAAAAAAAATAAAAAAAAAAGGGATTAAAGGGCGCAACAAAAACTGTGCGACAGACAGATTAAGAGGATGATGAAGATGTGAAACGAAGGAAGGAACGATAAAGAAGCAGGAATACGAGAACAAATAAGAAAGATTAAATCACCAGTAGCGAAAAACAAAAGCTGTGCAACCCCCCCCCCCCCCCCACACACACACACACACCGTATCGTCATCCAATCCTATACACACAGAGGGAGAGAGGAGGGCAAAAGCAGACAAGAGGGGGAAAGAGATAGACAGAGGGTGAGGGACGAGTGTGTAAACTCTAGAATTTGTGTCGTTGAGGGTTTGCGAGAGGGGCGGACACTGAGTAACTAGGGGGAAAAATGGGAGGGAGTAGGGGAGCAGAGGGTGCGTGGCGGAGGGAGTGACAAGGGGAGGGAGGGGGAGAGTGGGCAAGCCTCCCCTTACCATCGGCCAAACACTACGTCCATATCGTGTCACTGCGCACGTGTCCAAACCAGGTGGAGGCTGCCGGCGACCCTGCCCGCCACTCCACCTGTTAGCTCTCCCCTGCTGGTCGACGTTTCACAACACCAGGTAAAGGCCGGCATCAAAGTGAGGAAGACAGGTGGGAGAGACAGGGCAGAGGAAGGGCGTTACCAGCGGAGCGTCAGACAAAGTCGGTGCCACGCAGAGGTTCGAGAGGAGGTGTCAGGCTCGCAATTTCCTCGAGTCGTCTCGAAGTTGACCAAAGTGAAAGCTTTTCTGGCCCAGGCTGTTGTCGCATTATTTACTGGCCCCCATCCCCTGCCTGCCCTCACCCCTCTCCTTTCATGTCAACTCTCGGCCCCTTCCCCGCCCACTCCCTTCACATCCTGTATACTCGCCGGCCTCTCAAACCAACACATTCGTGGCCCGATTCCTACCATCAACATCCCGGAAGCCACGGACACCTGCCCCTCCCATTCCTTGATAAGACTGGCCCCTGGCAGCAGCACAGAGTAAGAAGTCCCCGAAGAACGATTGCCTCGAAAACTGCCCCGTTCCTCCCTGGTAACTGCCCCCCTTGAGGCCAGTCCCCCATCGCTGCCGGCCATACACCTGACCCAGCGACTGACTTTGGACAACTCTCGCCGTTCAAGATCGCCAAATTTTACAGTTTTCGAACATTTCATATTCTTTTTCTATACATTATAGATAAAATGTATAAAATGAACTAGAGCGCGATCTTCTTAATTACTAACTTGGATTACTCCCTTGACATTAACCAAGGACTACCATCCTTCGCTCAGCTATCACCGCAGGACACAGAATTACAGAAGCAGTGTCCCGGGAGGATGATTACGCCTTCCAAGTATTCCCGAGACGCCTTCAGAAACATTACCGCTGCCGCTCACCCGGCGCCGCTCTTCTCGCACGGCAAGGACGCGGCAATACAACGATCCCACCAGATTTGTGTCTAATAGTTATTCCACGCTAGCACAGTCTTGCCACAAATACTCGCAAGGCAATGTTTGTACCCGCAGCGTCGAATCAGGTTACACAGGAAAACGAATATCAATGACAGTTATATAGCATAAATACAATGTCAAGGTCCTCACAGTTATGTTGAGCATTATAGTCCGATATATCTTAAATGGCGCCTCTGACGTAGGTGCCACGTCTCCAGCTCAACTCCCGAACAACCCCCCTCACACCCTTCTCTCTCTCTCTCTCTCTCTCTCTCTCTCTCTCTCTCTCTCTCTCTCTCTCTCTCTCTCTCTCTCTCTCTCTTTCATACAAAAAAAATATGTTTTTTTTATGAATGATTCTCTATTTGTGAGTGAACACAAAGAAATTCGTACAGCACTTGGCACCGCTGTCTTCGCGGCGTTGTCAGCTCAGGTCAGGGTCATGCTCCTCCCAACCCAACACACCACAGTTGTGCTGCCTCCCTTGATTATGGCATTTCTGCCATATTTTGGTGTGAATCTGCCATCTGCCATACACTGTCTACCATATGGCATAATTTTGATAAAATATGAGGACTGCCTATGGAATGCCAGGACCCTCAAGCAAATTCACACACACACACACACACACACACACACACACACACGCACACACAGAGAGAGAGAGAGAGAGAGAGAGAGAGAGAGAGAGAGAGAGAGAGAGAATGTGAGGGGCACGGTACGCGAGGTCAGTTGGAGACGTGGCAACAGTGAATAGGGGGTTGTCTATGATAGGGGGTTCGGCTTATGCATTACATGAAAATATAGTTCGGAACGAGATACAATGATGTCACGGAAGCGGGAGCAATGGGGGTGGACAGGCATTCAAAACTTTACCTCAACACATGGGAAGCAGTAGCCGGGGTGCTGCTGTGATCAACACCGTCTTGACACAGCAGGTAGTCAGTATGCATCCCGCTGCCTAGAATGTCCCCATGAGGTCCGTGGGGGATCAAACACAGACGAAGACACAAGCACAAAAACACTGCGTTACGTAAAGCATCGGGGCAACCAGCGTCCGTCCTTGGCAATGCCCACACGACGACTGCCAGTTAGTCACCCTGATTCATTCCGATGTGCTCAGTTCATTTGCTTTCGTGACAAGTTAAATATTTCTCATGTATACTTATTTAAAAAAAATCTTAGTCTGCTTTATATATAATGTTTGTTTCATTTGCAAAATTTAATCTTTTACATTAATTATTTTTACAATGAACTGCTTTATTCATGTTCATCGATGCGTGTGTGAAACCATAATAGTGACGACTTTTTTTTTTTTTCATTCTTTACCTTCCAGTACTCATGAATATATAGTGTAAGTATATTCGGTTAATTCAATAGGCATGTAAAAAGTTTATATAGGAGCTCTTATAGCATAGCCACCAACTTTAAATGGCCATACACTCTCCCCTCTGATTCGAACACTTCGAAACACGCGGGCGGAGTCTTGGAGCGGCTCGGAGCCTCGGACCAGATTCGCTCAAGTGGTTCGCCGACCCTCCTCGCCGCTGCCCAGACGTGAGAGCAAGGAATCACTGTTCTCTGAGACTACTTATTGAAAGGATGAAGAACATGCTGCTTGATTCTCGTCCTCCTGTGTTATTCTTCGCCCTCCCGTCCTTCCTCAACCGTCACTTCGTCCAGCCATGTCAACCCTGTCTCCTGTACACCCCCCTTGTCTGCATGTTGCTTCTTGTCCACTCCATCTCTCCCTCCCTTCATCCTCCCGCTAACCATTCTCTCTCTCTCTCTCTTTTCCTATCATATATAAGGCCGGTTTCCGTAGAGTTGCCGCGTTCTGACGAAGCTCAAAACAAAGACTACCACTCACTGCCTTCGGACGCCGCGATCAAGAAAAAGTTTAATTTCCGCCGCACACTGTACACACGCGGGCTATGGGAGGGGGGGAGGGGGGGAGGGGGGAAAAGGGGCAGAGGGAAGGGGAGATGATGCCGGAACTACCTATCTTGCCATTTTCCTCTTTCCCTCCTCTTTCCTCCCACACTCTCACCCTTTTCCACTGCATGTTTTTTGTTTTTTGTTTTCCCTTCATCCTCACACCATTCGTCTGCCCCGTTTTCCATGCATATCAAAGTCCCTTCCTCACTGAACTCAAGCTACCTAATCCACCTCACAGTCCTTTTGTTCTTCTCCCGTGCTTCGTGTTCATTCCCCCTTATTAAACATCTTCCTATGGGCCATACACTGCTCCTTCACACCTATACAAAGCATATCAATATCCATTCCTTAACATTAATATACATCACCTCTTTAACCATATAGTCGTGTCCAATGTTGCAATACTAATTTCTACTCACACTTGCACATATTAATATCGATTCATTTTTAACATTAACATACGCCGCCTCATGTACCTCCTCGTAGTAGCGTCAAATGTTGCAATGTAGATTTCTGCCCAACGCTTTCCATATTTTCCTTTCTTTACCACTAAGCATCCCCTCCCCTCGTACATCTGCTCATATCAACACATACCATGAACTTCTCTTTTCCGCGTCTAACATTAATTAACCTGCACCACCTCATCCACCTCTGTCAAAGTTAATGTTGGGCTATACATTTTCCGCACCTTTCCCCCGCCCAAAACTGCTGGCAAACACTTTCCTGCACTTCATTATTCAGGAGCATTTTCATTTCCCGACACACGTGAGTCAAACAGCAGGGGTGGTGAGGGTGATAATGGGCGGAGGTGGAGGGCAGGGAAGAATTGAGGGTGGAGATATAACCGGTAGAGAAGGGAGTGAGGGGGGGGGCTAGAGGTACGGGTGGTGGAGGGTAGGGACATGGGAGTATTGAGGATGGAAAGAGAGGGCATGGAGATATTACTGGTGAAGGGAGGGAGCATGGAGGTTCTGAGGGTGGAGGGAGGCACGGGGAGGTATTGAGGATGGAATGAGAGGACATGATGGTATTACTGGTGGAGGGAAGGGACTAGAGGTGTTGGGGATGGAGGAGGTGGACGTGGAGGCAGGGAAGGAGGGTGCAGGGAGGCGGGGAGGGTGCCGGTAGAGAGGCATCGAGGGTTCAGAGAGGGACGAGGCCTGGACGGGCACTTATTCACGGGAGAAAAGGAAATGGAGCGACAGGCAGAGGCTTGGTGTGTTGATCGCGTGCGGTGGAAAAAGGTTGATGTTGTTGGTGTTGTTAGTTTGTTTTGTTACATTTTATGTTGTTATTAATGCTGTTGTTTTTAGCGGCGGTTGTGGCATAGTTGCTGTTGCATTCACCGTTATTGCTCGTCGTGATGTATTTGAATATTAGGCGAGTCTTCTCATATTCAGTTAAATTGTAACGTGGAAACATTTCTTTGACGAAGCGTTGCGCCACACGTAGCGGCTCAATTATTCAGCGAGTGTGTGTCTGCTGCTCCGCCGCGGGTGTCCATGTTGAAAAATGGGTCGCACCTCGCCCGCCACGGCCCATTTTTCATACGAATTTTTCACCCATAACGCAACAAAACGCCCTCATAGTACCAAACGTGTTCTCCTCTCCCCTACCACATATATATATATATATATATATATATATATATATATATATATATATATATATATATATATATATATATATATATATATATATGTGTGTGTGTGTGTGTGTGTGTGTGTTTAAATTTTAGCGGGGAAGGAAAACACACACACACACACACACACACACACACACACACACACATGGGGGGGGAGACTTATCACTCCAGAAACACAAGGCTGCCTGTATAAGTGCAGGTGACAATGTAGTCACGTGACCGTATGTTCACGTGTGGACCAACGAGGTACTCCTGGCCCGGCAATGATGTACATCAGGGGCACACCTGCCCTTGTTCCCTGCCGTCCACGAGATGGCCTACAAGACTTTGACAAATCTCCAAGATCACTGCAACTTTTTTTTGTCGCAAAGCGTCGCTGTTATACCATTGTGCCAGTGTACTGAGGCTGGCGATAGGAGCAATAAAAGAGACTGCTGTTGTCTGTTCATGTCTGCATAACAGAGAAGGGGTTGCCTGCATCAAAGAAGCTTGTATTAACTTGATTTGTTTTGATCTTATGGACTTTTTACCATATTATCTCTCTCTCTCTCTCTCTCTCTCTCTCTCTCTCTCTCTCTCTCTCTCTCTCTCTCTCTCTCTCTCTCTCTCTCTCTCTCTCTCTCTCTCTCTCTCTCTCTCTCTCTCTCTCTCTCTCTCTCTCTCTCTCAAAATCTAGCATCTTGAAGGAGCTAGCGAGGGGGCTCAGGCGACACAATCGTTTATGAAGCATCGCCTCGCACCAACAGGAGCTCTGCCCCATAAATCAGCCCGCCCGCCCGGGGAACACCGCCTAAACCCTTCCTCTACACCGCCCACGCATCATAAAGCGCGTCCGGCCTGAGACAGCAGGTCGGGGAGCTCTGGTATGGGGCTGTGAGCGAGTGTTGGGGCCTTGTTCGGAGAGGTTCCCGTGCGGCCTGCTATTCCTGTTCCTTTCCCTCCCTTTCCTTTCCTTCCCCTCCCTCCCTTGCGTGGATGTGTGTCTCTCTCCCTTCATTCCCTTTCCTTCCTCTCCCTCCTGTGTGTGGATGTAAACCGGAATCGCACGCAATATTCCTAACAGCGGACCATAATGTATAGGTCGTTTAGGTATCCAGAGGGACGTGTAAAGAATGGGGGATGCGACGCCTGTGTGCTCTCTCTCTCTCTCTCTCTCTCTCTCTCTCTCTCTCTCTCTCTCTCTCTCTCTCTCTCTCTCTCTCTCTCTCTCTCTCTCTCTCTCTCTCTCTCTCTCTCTCTCTCTCTCTCTCTCTCTCTCCCCCGCCCTTCATACACTTTCCGGCATCCCTGTAATCGGCGCTATGCACACTTCACACAAAAAAAAAAAACACTAACACTTTTATCATGACTCCAGACTGCCAAGGACATCGCGTCTTTAAAGGTCATTCGGTACACTTCCACCTAAATATTGCATTATCACAGATTCAAAGTGTCATGAAAAAGCCGCTGAATTCATTAATATCCGCGCAGATTTATGGTGTATTAGTTGTAAAAAAAAATATCGTCCTTTAAAACTGAATCTAAATACCGCTAACTTCTTCTTCTTCTTCTTCTTCTTCTTCATACGACCTTAATCCCACTGTATTGCAGGGTCGGCCGCTCGAGTTGTCTTTCGCCCCCTGCTTCTATCCATTGTATCATCTTCTTGCAGTCCTAGTATATTCATGTCACACTTTATCACATCTTTCCATCTTATTCTTTGTCTTCCGATACTCCTTCTTCCCCTAACCCCGCCATCATTGCCTTCTTCACTGGTTCATCATCATCTCTCCTTTTCACGTGTCCAAAGCATCTCATTCGTGCTTCTCTCGCCTTCTCCTTTATATTACATCTTCCACACATTCTTCTTATATCTACTACCGCTAACTCCCAACCTCGAATTCGAAATGATAGTGGCTTCTCATTTTCATACTCATACTTAAGACAAATACACGACAACGTACCCCAAAAAGAGTTTAGTAATTTATATAACTATCACAGTTTAAAAAAAAAGATACAACGAAAGCAATTCCCCGACTTATTCGCAACACCCGCCTTTTTCAACTCGGCAGCCGATCTATCTTCATGCTTGTCGCCCTCCATCCACAACAAATGAGCTTCGCATCAGCCTTTACGAGAAACAGGAAAGTCTTAAAAATTATACATATACAAACAACTTTATTATGCAGACATCACCAAAAGAGGTATCTCCCATCTTAGCTACCTACCTTCCTAACCCCCCCCCCCCACACACACACACACTCAGGTTGTGCAGCACCAAACTCTCCACTACTTTGCACCATCGCCCCCATTCCCACAACCACCACCACTACCACCATCACCATCACCACCACCACCACCAGCATAGGTATAACCTCTACTACCATCACCACCACTACCACCTCCTGCCGCCCACTCCAGCAGTACAGCGTTTCCAACTTCACACTCCGAGGCCATCATCACACATTCACGTCAACACCAAACAACTATTTCGGCGACAATACGACGATGATAGCGACGCCGACGACCCCGTTCTCGAAAATATGGTTAGTTCCTGCAAAGACAACGCGTGTTTCCCTCTGCCACTCCCTGTTTCCACCTGTTTCGTGTCTGTCTTTTCTAGCCCTTCAGCCGTTTATGGTCTATCTCTCTTCATTCTTTCTTGTGTTTCCCATTTAATGTCCTATTCCTCTCCATTTTTCCTTATTTCCCTCTATTATGTACTTCTCCTCCTCCGCCTCCTCCTCTTCCTCCTCCTCCTAGTCAACTCCCTTCTCCTTCTCCTTCTTCTCCTCTTTTTTTTCTTTCTTTCCTTCCCTGCTATCTAGTTTTCTTTCCCCTTTCCTCCTTTTTTCTTGCTTTCAACTTGTATCTTTCCTTTGCAATCATTATTTTCTTTACGGTGGTCGCCCATCATCTTCTATTTTACTTTTACGCGGCTCTTTCCACTATTAACTTCTGTACCAACACTTTCCCCTTCCCTGTCTTCTCTTGTAATATAATCCTCATTCTTCCCTTTGCACGCACTATTTTCTTTACGGTGGTCGCCCATAATCTTCTATTTTACTTTTACGCGGCTCTTTCCACTATTAACTTCTGTACCAACACTTTCCCCTTTCCTGTCTTCTCTTGTAATATAGTCCTCGTCTACATCCATTCGCTTCTCTTCTCTCCATTTTCACTAATCCGTCTGTATCTTTCATCCAGGCGCCTCTTTGCCACTAAGCTCTCTGATGATCTTTTAGTATTTTTATCTTCCTACGCCTTCCATTATCACGCAATCCCTCAGCTTTTTTCACGCTAAGCCCTCTTCTTTATTCAATTCACTCTCCTCCCACTAACTCGCAAACTTTTCTTCCCACACAGCTCGTAGCACATTTACGTAACTTTTAATTGTCCATTCCTAACATTAAATATCACCCAAGTCGCTCTTTACTACCTCTCCATCTGACATACTGCTTATATATTTTCACTGTTTATATATTTTCCTCTCATGTATCACTTTGTATTCTCCCTATTCTTCTTTTTCCTTGCTTCATGACCTCCTCTTCTTCTTCGCGTATAATCTTAACCTCTTTCATTTATTCTACTCGCTTTTCCATCATCACCATCACCATCACCATCACCAGTAACTCAATCACCTTTTTATCCCCTTCTAGTACATCGCCTCATTATGGGTTTATTTTTTTTCATCTTTCTCGCATGAATACCACACGACTCCGTTTCATTTTCACGTATATCTAGTTTTCTTTTCGGTCTCTCTCTCTCTCTCTCTCTCTCTCTCTCTCTCTCTCTCTCTCTCTCTCTCTCTCTCTCTCTCTCTCTCTCTCTCTCTCTCTCTCTCTCTCTCTCTCTCTCTCTCTCTCTCTCTCTCTCTCTCTCTCTCTCTCTCTCTCTCTCTCTCTCTCTCTCTCTCTCTCTCTCTCTCTCTCTCTCTCTCTCTCTCTCTCTCTCTCTCTCTCTCTCTCTCTCTCTCTCTCTCTCTCAAAACCACCTCACACACTTTTCCCGCTCTCTCCTACATCACTTCTCTTTTTTCCTTGGCCTCATCCTCCCTCGTCCCTCGCCGTAAAGAAGCGTGCTGTCACTCCCCTCTCCCCCCCCCCCCGCGCCCCCCCGCACATTACGGCCTAGTCATGAGCCACTCCCGGTCCCGCTGAGCCTGATATACCGAGCTGTAATTCCCCCCCTTTTTGAAGAAACTCCCTTAATGTGCCGTAACTCAGGCGTCCACATTCTTCCTCGGGACGGCTGAGCCCGGGTCAAGGGTTTGGGGCTGAGCTTAGGCTGGTGGTGGTGGTGGGGGGGGGGGGGAGGGGTGCTACTACCGTTTACACTGCCACGGCTCCTGCTGCGGCTTTGTACTTATTGTGGTGGTGGTGGTGGTGATGGTGGTGGTGGTGGTGGTCGTAGGCGAAAGTAATGAAGGTCCTACTAAAACACGACAATTTTTGCTACTACGATTACTACTATAACAACAACTACAACAACATCAACAACAACAACAACTACTACTACTACTATTACTACTACTACTACTACTACTACTACTACTACTACTTCTCCTTCTCCTCCTCCTCTTTCTCCTCCTCCTCCACCTCCTCCTCCTCCTCCTCCTCCTCCAACTACTACTAACAAAAATTTACTGCAACTTCTACTTTTTTGGTGTGTGTGTGTGTGTGTGTGTGTGTGTGTGTGTGTGTGTGTGTGTGTGTGTGTGTGTGTGTGTGTGTGTGTGTGTGTGTGTGTGTGTGTGTGTGTGTGTGTTTGAAAGTTAGGAAAAAAGTGTTAAACAACTTTCTCAACTCTCTCTCTCTCTCTCTCTCTCTCTCTCTCTCTCTCTCTCTCTCTCTCTCTCTCTCTCTCTCTCTCTCTCTCTCTCTCTCTCTCTCTCTCTCTCTCTCTCTCTCTCTCTCTCTCTCTCTCTCTCTCAGACTCCCCCTCTATCTCTCTATTCTCAGGCTTTCATGTCTATCGTATCTTTTTTTCATTTTTTCTTTCATTGGAGTCCTGTATGTGTGGTGTTTGGGTATTTCGTTCGGCTCTCCATTTCTCTGCGTCTCTGTGTTTACGAATTCTGTGGATCTGCCGAGCGGGTCTCTTTGTGGACGACGAATGGAAGAATTTACTACCTTGACACAGCCTTTTATTACGTGTGAGAGAGACAGGGAAAGAGAGCGAAAGAGAAAAGGGGAAAAAGCTAGATAGACACATACATACAGATACACATAGACTGACATCCATCCTCTCATTCCTTGGGCTCGTAAACTCTTGCAACATCCTTATTCGGTTTGTATTTCCTCCTTCCCTATGCGACTTGAACGCCTTTAGGAGAGCACCAAGACACCTTAATAAACACTCTAATAAAATACGACTATCTCTTCAGGAAACTTGCATCGCCATCTTCGTAGATATGTAATAGCGGTCTTCTTCTTATCTTTACTTTTAACTGCCTCCTTTACAATAATGAAAAAAAAGGAATGAATTATCTGACAAAGAAATACACCAATAGACACCTATATATAGTGAAAGATACACACGCCAATAGACAGACAGGGAGAAGGGAAACTGAACGGTGTATATGAAACGTGAGAGATGGAGATAGATAGATAGACCTAACCTAACCTAACCTAACTTAACCTCCCCCCAACCCCCCTCCAGATAGATAACCAGATAAACAGAGACAGATAGATAGATAGATACACAGATAGATAGATAAATAGAGATAGACAGCTAAATATATACCGCCCATACTACATATTCAGGACCAAGAGAAACACGAGCAAGGCAAACTATGAACTCCGTCGTGTGTCTCGCCGAAGTGAAGAAGTCTTGGGGACGAAAATATCCCGGGCGATCAAAGCCAAGATTGTTCGCGTGCCGGAGAGAGGCTGGAGGGGGAAGTTCTACAAGTCTCCCTTCCGCTAACCCACCTTCTCCTCCTCCACTTTCTCCTCCCCTTCCTTCCCTTTATTCTCCTCCGTCCTCTCCTCTTCCCTTTATCCTCCTCCTCCTCCTTCTCTTCCTCTTTCTCATTTTTTTTAAATTATTTGTATATCCAGTTTTTTTGTCTGTTTTTCCTCTTTACTCTTTTTTTTTCCTCTTACTTTTGCCCTCCTCTACCTCCTCTCCGTTTTCTCATCCGTCTTCTTCTTTATCCACCTACCTCTCTTCCGCTTTCCCACCTCCTCCTTCTCCTCCCTCTACTCTTCCTCCCCTTTCCGTTCCTTTATCCTCCTCCTCCGTCCTCCCCTCCTCAAAATCGTCCCTTTATCCTCCTTCTCCTTTTCCTCCTCTTTATCATTTTTTTCCCATTTGTATAGCTCCTCTTTTTTATGTGTGTTTCTCCTCTTCTCCTTTTGTTCCTCCTCTTCTTCCTCCTCTTCGTTTTTTCCTTCGTTCTCTTTTATTTCATCTGCTTTCTACCTTCCTTCCGCTCTCAGTTCTTCTCCTCTTCCTTCTTCTCCTCCTCCCTCCCTTCCTTTCCTTCTCCTCATAATCTTCCCTTTATGCTCCTCCTCCTCCTCTCCTCTTCCTCTTCCTCATCTTTTATTTGATTTTTCCATATGTGTACTTCCTCTTTTTTCCAGTGTGCTTCTTTTTTTTGTTCCTCTTTCTCCGACTCCTCTTACTTTTACCCTCCTCCTCCTCCTCCTCCTCCTCCTCCTCCTTCTCTTCTTTGTTTCCTTCGTCCTCTTTTACTTGTTCATCAACCTTCTACTTATCCACCGCTATTTCCAATTTCTCCTGTTATTATTATTATCATTATTATTATTATTTCTGTTAGTTCTCCTCCTCTTCCTCCTTCTTCTCTTCCACCCAAAGGCCCTCAATAGCTTCATCATTATATTTCTATTTCATCTTTCCTCCCTCTACTGTGCCTTTTCTTCCCTCTTTCTCTCCTCCTCCTATCCCTCCCTTCACGTCCTCTTCATACGTCACATTTTACTTCTTCCTTTGCTCTTTCATCATCTTCCTCCTTTTTCTAATTACCCTTCATCTTTCCCTTTGTCCCTTACCTCCCATCCCATCTTCTTTACCTCACCAACCATCACCACCACCATAACAACCACCACCATAAATATCTCTCATCCCCTCATCTCCTTTATTGACCTACTCTTCTCGTCCTCCTTCGTCCATTGTTGATCACTGCACTTCCTTTTCCACATCTCTCCTTTTCTAGTCCTCCTTCTCCTCCTCCTCCTCGTCCTTCTCCTCCTTCTCTCCTCCTCTTTCCCCTTCTTCTCGTCCCCAGCATCATCGCCAGCAGCATCCTTTTCCTCCTTCTCTTCGTCCGGTTCTCCTTATTCTTCTCCTTCTTACTCCTCTTTCTCATTTTTGTTCCTCCTTCTTTTCCTCCTCCTCCTCCTCTTCCTCCTTCTCTTCCTTCTTCTCCTTTTCGTCCTTATCCTCCTCTTTTTTTCCGCTTTTTCTTCCTGCTTCTCTTCCTGTTCTCCTTATTCTTCTCCTTCCTACTTCTCTTTCTCATTTTATACCTCCTCCTTTCCTCCTTCTCCTCCTCCTCCTCCTCCTCCTCCTTCTCCTTTTCGTCCTTATCCTCCTCCTCTTTTTTCCGCTTTTTCCTCCTGCTTTTCTTCCTGTTCTCCTTATTCTTCTCCTTCCTACTTCTCTTTCTCATTTTATACCTCCTCCTCCTCCTCCTCCTCCTCCTTCTCCTTTTCGTCCTTATCCTCCTCCTCTTTTTTCCGCTTTTTCCTCCTGCTTTTCTTCCTGTTCTCCTTATTCTTCTCCTTCCTACTTCTCTTTCTCATTTTATACCTCCTCCTCCTCCTCCTCCTCCTCCTCCTCCTCCTCCTCCTCCTCCAGCATCGGAAGGGGAGCAATATTCCGTGCAGTGTATGGCGAGAGGAAAGGAAATGACACCAGGCAGGAATGAGGCGTCTGAGAAATGTTGAAAATAATGAGAGCCTTGGAGATGCGACGCCGTGATAGGTGGGGAAATTTTGCTCCCTTAAATTCTGTTATCTTTTTCCTGTCTTCCGTTTACTTCTCTCTCTCTCTCTCTCACTCTCTCTCACTCTCTCTCTCTCTCTCTCTCTCTCTCTCTCTCTCTCTCTCTCTCTCTCTCTCTCTCTCTCTCTCTCTCTCTCTCTCTCTCTCTCTCTCTCTCTCTCTCTCTCTCTCTCTCTCTCTCTCTCTCTTCTGTCTATATTTATTGAAGGTGGTGGTGTTTATTTATGTCGTTAATTTATGCTATTGTATTATTATTTTTGTTGCTATTATTATTATTATTATTATTATTATTATTATTATTATTATTATTATTATTATTATTATTATTATTATTATTATTATTATCATCAATAAAATAATAATACTTTACTATCTATCTAGTGGTGCTACTTAATATTCTTCCTGTTATAGGTGGGAAACTTAAAAACGTACAATAATAATGACTTACTATATATATAACTTTGTGTGTTAGGATAAGGCTTTCGTTGGTGAACTCCCCCGAAATTTCGCGACCTACAAAACTGACGATTCCCATAACTACAACTACCACCATCAACCAACACCATAATTTACAGCTGTTTAGTACCGCTTTCCACCATTACCCTACCATTACACTGCACGCCACCTAGCACACCACCACCACCACCTCATGATATCAACTCTACCTCCACCTCGCTGCTACCACCTAATCCACCACCACCCCCGGCAGACAGTAACCACAAAACTAATGTGTGTTTAGGATGTAACAAAAAATAACAAGAGAAAGTAAATCAGCAAAAGTAAGGACACAAACAAACAAACAAGCAAACAAATAAACAAACCATAGGAATCAAATCATACACCATTCAGAGACGCGGCGCAATCATGTATAGAGTCATTTGGGTTATTCTGGATATGCAATCAAGTAATACGAACAACGATTGATTCCACTTTCTCCGTCCAGTCTCTCCCGTCCATCAGTGAGGAAGAGATGGACCAGAGGAGCACCAATAGGTCGTAAAGGAGGCATGTCGCTTTGATGTCTTCGAAGAATAATCAGACGTTCTTTCTGATGTATATACACGTCCGTTTCCTTCTGATCACCGTCTGAATGGGAGGCTGCCATACATATTAATGGTGAAAGTGGATTGGAGAGGTGTTGGACTTTCCTGATGTACTGGAAATGCAATACAGGAACGTAGACAATTATAATCAAACAGTTGTGCGCATGTAATTAATTGGTTAATGCGATTTGGAAGGTTTATTTATCATAGTATGGAAATGAAGTGAATACAAATGGTCTCTCCATAAACAAGTCACTATTATTATTATTATTATTATTATTATTATTATTATTAGTAGTAGTAGTAGTAGTAGTAGTAGTAGTAGTAGTAGTAGTATTTTTTTATTATCATTATTATTATCATCATCATCGTCATTGTTGCTTTCGAAATCACAATGTTATGAAACCCAATTGGTGTACTTCCCTTCTTGATGACAAACGAGAACTACAAAAGAAGCGCTGCCACCGATAATGCGTACACAACATCGTAAACAGCAGCACCCAACACGACCACTCCTCGCCAACACCAACCAACACCAACACCAGCAACACCACTCACTCACCACCATTCGCTTTCCTTCCCACTTCGCTCCCTACTGACGACCTCACCACCATCACCACAACAACCACCGCAACAACACCGCATCCATCACTAAAGCAAACCCACTCGACCACCTCACTCTCCACACTACCACCACTATCACCACAACCGCTACCATCACCAATACCTACAACCACTCCGTCACCACTGCTATTACCAACATCCACGTCACTAACCTCGACACCACTACAACCAACACCGCCTTCTTCATCCAAACAACAACATCCACCATTACCAACACCATCACAGCCACTACTTGTAACAACCACCATTACCAACCAATGCGACCACCACTATTGCCATCGTCGTCACCCTCGCCACCCTCGCTCTCCCTCCCTCGCCCCTCGGACAGCTGATAAACGCGGAAACATTACTGTGATGCATGGGCCCTCGACCTCCAGCGACCCCGATTCACAAGAAGTCAGGAACCCGGCACAATTTTCTACCTCAATTGTGGCAACTCTTCACTGTCCCGCGACCTCTTCTAATGTATGTCGTGTAGAGGGTGAGCGAGGGTCGGCGAAGCAGCGAAGATGAGGGAAGTTAAGGGAAAGAGGGGAAGAGAAGGAAAGGGAAGAAGAGGAAGGAGGACATATGTCGTGAGAGTTGGTAGAGCAAAGAAGATGAAGGATGATAGGAGTTACGGAGAGGGATGGAAAGGGAAGGAGATGGGAAGATGAAGGGAAAGAGGGGAGGAGAAGGAAAGGGAAGAAGAGGAAGGAGGACATATGTCGTGAGAGTTGGTAAAGCAGAGAGGATGAAGGATGGAGGAGTTAGGGAAAGGAAACGAAAAGGGAGGGAGGATGTGAGGAAGGGAAGGGAACAATGGACAGGGATGGGAAGGGATGGAAAGGGCAGAAGATGGGAAGATGAAACTAAGAGAGAAAGAAGGACACGAAATAGAGAGAGAGAAAAGGAAAGTGAAGGGAAGGGTGAAGAAGAGAAAGAACAAAATTTAATAAGAGAAGGGAAGGACAGAGAAAACGGAAAAGAGAAATAGGGAAGAAAAGCAAAGGGAAAAGAGTGAGAGAAGAGAAAGAACTAATAATGATGAGAAGCGAGGGGAAAGACAAAAAAAAGAAGGGGTATAAGAAAGGAAGAGAGGATGGAAGGGTCGTGTGGCTCAGTTCGGAAAAAGACAGACAATGGGAGAAGGAAGAGAGAGACGAAGTGAAGGAGAAAGAGAAATGGCCGCAGGACGGTGTGGTAATGACTGCCTGAGAGCGGCGGGGAAAAAAGTTGCTGAGAAAACGGGAAAGAGAATGGAAGTGAAAAGAAATGGATAGAGAGATTGAAAGAAATTAGCCCACTAGACACTGGCACGAGGGCGATAAAAAAAAAAAATCAGTGAAAATGGCGATGGAAAGGAAAAAAAAAAGAGGCGGACATATGTAGGTTCAAAATCTTCTAGTGGATATTAAAAAAAAAACTAAGTGCAGGCAGGAAGGAAGAGAGTTTAGCGAAAATGGTTTTAGAATGGCTGAAATGTGTCAATAATGTGAAATGTGGAGCGGGTGGTCATATTACCGAAAGAAAAATATATTCCCATGAGTGCAAAAAGTTTCCTCAGACAGGTTGAAATTGGTTTCCATATTATTCATTCGTAAATAGTGCCGGGCGAAGCGCAAACGATTAGAGAGAAAAAAAAAACGTAAGAGCAGAGAAGCTGAAGGATTGTAGGAGGGAGTTTGGTTTTGAAAAAAATATATGACTACAAAATACCGCGAATCATGAAGAAATTAAGAGAGAAAAAAACGTAAGAGCAAAGAAGCTGAAGGATTGTAGGAGGGAGTTTGGTTTAGAAAAAAATATATAACTACAAAATACCGCGAATCATGAAGAAATTAAGAGAGAAAGACCCATAAGAGCAGAGAAGCTGAAGGATTGTAGGAGGGAGTTTGGTTTAGAAAAAAATATATAACTACAAAATACCGCGAATCATGAAGAAATGGAGAGAAAAAAGACCCATAAGAGCAGAGAAGCTGAAGGATTGTAGGAGGGAGTTTGGTTTTAAAAAAAATATATAACTACAAATACCGCGAATCATAAAGATATTAAGAGCACCGGTACGTTATGAACTTAGTATATCCCCAATGATTTCCAATAATCAACAAAAGATTAATAGCCTCGATTTAATTCATGAAATGATAGAACAGGCGAGGAATGAGACAACTAGATTGGATTAAATAGATGTGAGATTGAGAAAAGAACATCACGTCATATTCTCTCTCTCTCTCTCTCTCTCTCTCTCTCTCTCTCTCTCTCTCTCTCTCTCTCTCTCTCTCTCTCTCTCTCTCTCTCTCTCTCTCTCTCTCTCTCTCTCTCTCTCTTTTCCTCTTCTACCTCCTCCTCGCCTTCTCTACCTCCCTTTCCTGCTTTCATTTCCTTCCCTCCCCTATCTTTCTCTCTTTTTTCATGGTTCAAAACTCTCTCTCTCTCTCTCTCTCTCTCTCTCTCTCTCTCTCTCGGTCTCTCTCTCTCTCCACGTTTGCTCTTACAAGGGGTGGAGGGGTAGGAAGGGGGGGGGAAGGAGTGATGGGGGTTACCAAACAAAACTCTGGCGGCGGCGCGGGGAGGGAGGAGCAGGAGCAAACAGGAGTAAAGCAAGCAGGGCCTCGACGACCCATCCAGCGGCGTCCCCACTATGTTAATGAGGCACTCGGTATGTGAGGCCGCCGGGACGCAGGCCGCCTGAGGGATGCTTCAGAGCGTGCTTGGGGCTCAGGGCAGTTACGGGGGTGGCAAGGGTGATCAGGGTAATCCCGCAGCGCCCGCCGGAGACACGGACCAGATAACGTGCCATTGTAGTGTGCCTGGCGGTATCTATGCAAAAGCGGGATAATAGCGTGTTATCACAAGCCTACGCTGCCCCCCGTGTTGCTGGTGTTGGCGTTATTTTTATTGCTGGTTGTATGCCGTTGCTGATGATACTATTACTACTACTACTACTACTACTATTACTACTACTGCTACTACTATTTCAACGACAGCTACTACTACTACTACTACTACTACTACTACTGTTACTGCTACTAATACCACTACCATTACTACTGGAAATTAAACAAATACTACTGCCATTACCACTGATATTATTACCAAAGATCTTTGTAACTACTATTCCTCCCTCGCCCTCCTATCTACGCGGGAGCGGGCGATAATTATAGAGCTCTTTAAGCCGCTGTCACCATTATTGCAGTTACCACCGACGCCATCACCATCCTCACCCCTACCAGAAGCATCTCCGATAGTATTTTCAGCATGGCTCCAAGAACAGTCACCCCTAAAACTATCAAAAAAACTTACCATGATCGGAACTCTCACTGGCACCACTACAACCATAATACCTATCCACCACCACCACAACCAGGTCACAGCTATCAGTACCACCTCCACCGCCTCTATCTCACTCTTCTTCATCCCTGCCACACCTATTCTAAGAACATAACATTATCATCACCAACACCGTCATTAATTAACACCGGCAGCTACACCAACGCCAATGGTTTTTTTTAATTATTTTCTGTAATTACTGAAGATTACTCCTCTCCAAAAAAAAAAAACCCACATTGTAAGGATAAAAATGAGAACGTGTCGTACTTACATATCAAGACATCTAAAAAAAAAAAGAGATAAATAAAAGACGGACAAAAGCGCACGGTCAAGAAAAATGGATAAAAGTAGAAACCAGAAAATAAAAAAAAAATAAAAAAAAACGTGTCCGTATCCTCTAAAGATTTCTGTAGCATCAACTTACACTCGCCCGGCGTGAGTGTAAACGGAGATTGCAAACACGAGGACGAGGGAGAGGGAGAGGGAGGAAGAGAGGAAGAGGGAGAGAGGGGAAAGGGAAGGGAGGAAACAGAGAAATGGAAGAGATGTGTAGGAAGGGGGAGAGAAAGGGAGCAAGGGAGAGAGGAAAGGAAAGGGAGGAAACAGAGAAATGGGAGAGATGTGTAGGAAGGGGGAGAGAAGGGGAGCAAGAGAGAGGAAAGGAAAGGGAGGAAACAGAGAAATGGGAGAGATGTGTAGGAAGGGGGAGAGAAAGGGAGCAAGGGAGAGAGGAAAGGAAAGGGAGGAAACAGAGAAATGGGAGAGATGTGTAGGAAGGGGGAGAGAAGGGGAGCAAGGGAGAGAGGAAAGGAAAGGGAGGAAACAGAGAAATGGGAGAGATGTGTAGGAAGGGGGAGAGAAGGGGAGCAAGGGAGAGATAAGAGGAAGAGAAAGAGGAAGAGAGGAAACAGAAAGAAAGATTAATAGGAAGAGCAAAAAGAGGGAGAGGGAAAAGTGAGAGGAAGAGAGAAGAAGCGGAGGAGAGGAAACAGAAAAAGGAGATGAAAAGGAAAAGGGAGAGAAGGAGAGCACGGGAGAGGTGAAAGGGAGAAAGAGGAAAGGGAAGGGAGGAAACAGAGAAAAAGTAGATATGAACAAGGGGAGGGAGAGAACGAGAGAGAAAGGAGAAAAGGAGAGATGAGAGGAAGAGAGGAGAATGGACAGGTTAGAAGAGATAGGAGGAAGTAAAAAGAAGAAAGCACACGAAATCGAGAGAAACAGAGGAAGGGAAGGAAGGTGCTGGCCAGATGAAGGAGAGGAAGAAGTGGCAGAAGAGAGCAAAGCAGAAGTCAGATGCAGAGGAAGAGGAAGAGGAAGAGGAAGTAAGAGAGGGAAATACACGTCAAAAGAAGAGAAAAGAGGAAGGAAACGAAAAACAAACACACATCAGATAAGGAAAGAAGAGGAAAGAGAGAGAGAGAGAGAGAGAGAGAGAGAGAGCACACGGCAACAAAGAAGAGAGGGAAGAAGAAGTGTGGAAGGCAAAAGAGGCAAGAGGCAAGAGGAGAAAAAGAGAAAGAGGAAGAGGAAGAGGAAGAAGGTGAGGAAAAGGTGGAAGGCAAAAGATAGCGCACTGGGGAGATAGATAGTTCAGGACAGCAAAAAATAAAAAGAAACAAAAAAAAAGAAGAGAAAAAAAAGTAAAGAAAACCTGCATCCTCTCTTTACCTGTTGGCGTGGTGTGGGTGGGCGGGCGCGAGAGAGACGCAGACAGCCCCGCCGATTTAGACGGAGGGATAAGATGTGGGAATGTGGGAGTGAGGAAGCGTCCAGGAGGGTTGACGGCGGATGAAAAGGAATGGGCTGGTGGGGACTGGGATGGGTTAGGGTGCGCGGGGAAGCGGAGGGAAGGGGAGGAAGGGAGACTCAGGGAAAGGAAAGAGTCGAGGGAAAGGGAGCGAATGTGGATGGATTGGAGGGAAAAAATGTTCGAGGATTGGAGCTGAATACGTGCGGGGGCTGCAAAGACCACGAGAGAGAGAGAGAGAGAGAGAGAGAGAGAGAGAGAGAGTATATACACCGTGAACTATTACTACATATCAATAAAGTATGCAATGACAGAGCAGGTTGCGACAAAACTCCTAAAAAGCAAGACGAAAAAACTTATATAAGAAAAAGAAAAACTGTTTCATAATAAATTATACGAAGCACTATTAGCTGATGAGCAGCGATGAGATGATGCGACAGAAGGGAGGAGGAAAAAATGAGGAGGAAAAATTAGGTGTGGATAGTGACAGGATATTACGGAGAGTGGCAGCGCTCCTCCTCCTCAGCCTCCTCCTCCTCCTCCCCGTCACAGCCTCCACTATACTTCTTGAATAATTGATGTCCCTTCGTCCCCGCGGCGCACAAACACTAAGCAGGACACGCGTGGTAGTATAGGTTTAGCCTCAGATGAAAGACGCCGCATGTAACTAAGGATTCTGCTCCTCACAACACTGAACTATCTTTTAACATATTTATTTGCCTTTTTTTCTTATCTCGATCCCCCATGAAGAGCAACAACACATACGTCAGCCAGGCACATGTTTAGGCACAAGTTTCTATCTAGTGCATCAGATATCATTAGTTTATATGAGCTATTTTCCGAACAATTTTCTTCTATGACTTCCTTTATTTTTCTCGTTCCCTCATCACGAGGAAACGCATTCACTTCGGCATAGCACATAAAAGAGTCGTAGGTTTAGCTTCAGTACATCAGATATCGCATGTAACTATGAACCCTGTTTACTGACCAATCTGGCAACATTTCCCTCAATCTTTGCCTTTACTTTTCTCGTTCCCCCACCAAGAGCATTAACACAAATCACAAACACGGAGAAGGGACAAGAGGAGAGTCAGCCTACATATGATGGCTCCAGAAGGTGCACTAGATATCCATGACAATCCATTTACACTTTCTTCAGCTTTTACTTTGTCATATCTAGCCCCGCCTCCGCCTATTGCAAACCCTAACAATCTATGCATATGCGCTACATTATTTATCCTTTCTTTAGTGTCGTTTTCCTCCCATCCTCTTTGCAAGCTACACGAGACACCAATAACCCAGTATAATCTTTTTCATCGTTTCCCTTTCCACTTTGTTTCTCTCGTCTTTCCACTCCTTGCTTTAGGATACTAACAAGTTAACAACCCAGCCTTTTTTACTCCTCCTCTCTCACATCTACCCATTACGATTCAAAGAGAAATACAACGTCTACAGCATTGTTATCATTATATAGGCATTTCTCTTTAGTCTTCCTATACTACATCCTCCCAGTACATATTCTACAAGACCCAAGCAATTCAGCATCGTGCAATTTTAGGCCTTTTCCTTTACTCCTTCTCTTATTATCTCATTACAAGCAACAGCAGACCTTCCTGACAAGTTATCATCACTTTATCTATAGCCCTTCCCGTTCTTTTTACCCACCCTCCAATTACAGACACAGGAACAATCTATCCTTTCCCCACCCTTTCCATTTACACTGTTCTTCTGTTCTCCCATTACAAGCCATACAAGACAAGACCCATTCACGCAATATAGCCAATTAACGCAAGATGTCTTCTCCCCAGGTTGGTGGTCGGGCAGTACGTCAACGTGCACGGGCAGGTGATCAGCCACGTCAACATAACGAGGGTTCGCGTGGAGGACGGCGGTCGGTACTCCTGCACCGCCACCAACACCGCCGCCGCCGTCATCCACTCCGCCCCGCTGCACGTCTATGGTGAGTCGCGCCGCTTCTCATGTTGGTAAGGGAAGGTTTGCACAAGGTGTAGAGAATATGTGCCAGTCTTACAGTCCAGTACAGCACGTTTGTAAGCTCCCCAACCAGACATAAAATTCCTTGTATAGTGGTTTTTTTTCTTACACCAGAGGAGTCAGTTCAAGGGCATAAAAAAAGGTAACAAATGTGAAAAAAACACTATACAAGGAATTTTCGTCGTGTTTTGTGTTTGGTTGGGGAGCTTACAAACGTGCTGTACTGGACTGTAAGACTGGCCCTATATCAGTTCTGTTCACTTTACGCAGAGATAACGTCACCTGGACCAGCCCACCTGCCGCCCCGTGGGACACAATAACATTTGCCACACATGGAATCAGAAGTTACCAAGGAAGAGCTCATGTTTTTTCCTCATGTTTTTGTATCCAGCCCAATATTTTGACATGTGGAAGGTTTCGAGATATCCAATAAGGAATGATGCACCAAAAAAAATGGTTAAGGGATATTATAAGTTCTTAAAAATGCTCGAAACGTTGCTGGGGTTGAAACATTGTCTACAAACGAAAATATGCAGAGAGGTATGAGCTTTCCCACGGTGTTGTGATTAGATCTGTTATGTATCTTCTCTGGACCTCGGGTATACCAACATCCTGGAGCAGTAAGTAGCGGGCTTTTTTTTTTCATTATTGTTTTCTTTTTTTTTACGCCCTGAACTGTCTCCTCTGCCGTAAAAGAACAAAAATCCTGCATCGCTCCTTATTAAACCCTCTATGACCCTCTCAGGACCAGCACCTCTTATCAACGCGCATCACTACTTAACACCCTTTGCATCTTGTAACGAGTACCACTTATCACCATTTACTGCCATTTCCTTCATCTTCCGAAAGTGGTTCAGAAATTACCAGAACCCTCAAACACCCCTTATAACTACTAGACATATTTTCAGGTAATTAAAAAATGGCATGCACCACCTGTCATCCATTGCAACCCTATTAATCGTCACTGGAAGCAGATTTAAACCCCCCAAAATAGATGATACATAATCTGATCACAAATGCTTTTATATATATTATGAAATGGTTTGTGTGAGGGGCGATTTTTTTTCTCATTTTTCTCGCTTAGAGGGACCATTAAGAAACATGATCCCCGCTTCTACCGGGTTAATCGTCACTGGAAGCCAAACTGTGGACGAGATTGGATTATAAACAAACAGAAAAGTTACGAGATGGCAGACAGGCACCAACACACGTTATCACCTCCTATCACCTCACAATACCTCCTCACACACCTTTTCCCTGTATGAAAGCGAAAAACAGACTGGATTATTTGAGGATGGTACCTTAAAACACCTTACTACTTCCCAGGAGCCAATATTGCAGACTATATTAAAATTTTGGTAGCGAACAGATAGAGAAGATTCCTAATAGTTTAAAGAAAAGGCACCAACGCCAGCTGTTACCTTTTACAATCTCTTTACATCTCGAACACCTCTGTTCACGCCTATGAAAGAGAAACCGTTGACTGGAGTGACCTAGAAACAAAAGAAAAAGAGTCTGCGATGGGAGAGGAAGATACCAGCACCCTTCACCAGCATTTATCACCCCTGAGCACCCCATCTGCATATCTCTGGATGCGAAACGAAGAAAAAAGTGAAGGGATAGCGTCCATACGTAAGGCTTCGGTAAGGATGATGAATGTATAAAGCAGCCTACGAGTGTCTTTTTGTGGCCAGTCATTGTGTATTGAAAGTTTGAGATTATTATTGTATATTTTTGGTATAGAAGACGCACTCAGTTTTCAAGGTTATCTACAGTGGCGAAAAAAAATGTCACTGTTAAGACATGTACGAGGATTATTTTTTTCCATTCGATAGTCGCCTGAAAACTCTCCGCAGCTCTGTTATAATGTTCCCCGATGTACCGAATCATTCCTTATCTTTAGTGTCGAGATTCCAGGGAGGGATTACACATTTCCGTCGTCGGGAGAGAAATAAGGAGAATATGGTCAGAATAGTTACTGGGTGAAGTGCCTGGCTGAGGTAGAGGGATGGTAGCGGCAAACACACCAATAAAATTCTTTGCTAAATGGGTTGTAATATCGGTGAGGGAGGTAACGTACACATAAGCTGTATCGTATCTTCTAAGGGGCAGGAAAAGGCAGTTAAATATTATAAAGCCTTCCGGGAGGGTAAGGAAAAAGTGGTTGTTATAAGTCGCCACAGCCGTTACTGTAAGTCAGTGTGTTTCCTTCCACGAACGATATAGCCGCCTGTAGGGGCAGGTCACTTCCGCCACGGCAGACCAGGCTTATCCACAGAGTTATATACTAGAGGGTTCAACTTCAGTCTCTCGCCACGGTGAGAAGTGAAGCCACTGCTCCTGCCTGTAACTCTGTGGTCGGCCGCCGTAGGGTGACGGATTGGCGACCTTTCCATGATTCCACATGTTTAAACTTAACCACTATTAGCTAGCCACCATGATGATATTTTGGAAAACAGAGGCGATCATCGTGTTGATGAGACATTGCTGCATATCATGATCGTAAATTTGTTGCACTTAGGTATACCTACAATAAAATAATGAGAAAAAATTATGGTAGTGAATAAACATTTTTGTTCAATTTTTTTGCATCAACTTGTCATTCATGTACTTTTTATTGCATTAAATTTTTGTTTACAGTTTCAAATTCAGCACATTTTTTCCGATTCAGATGGTATATGACATGTGCCAATGTAACAATAATCAGGGGGTAAAAAATGGACAAGAAAATAACAAATCCATCTGACAGAGGATCGCCGAGGCGCTGCTAACTTGATAATAGCAGTGGCAGACATAACTATGTCATGTTAAATTTCTCTGTCTCGCCATCCGTCACCCTAAGATGGCCGCCAGTTGCTTCAAAATCCAGGCTCTGGGAACCCTCTATGTATATAACTCTGTGGGCTTATCACGTCAGTATCGAGTGTTTTCTTCGACACAAATAAACAGCGCTTTGTAAATAGAAATTATTCACTCATGAATGTTACTTCCCTCTTAAGCATATGCCAGTTCGAGGTAAGAGACGATGCCTAAAATATTTATTCATTGTATAAGAAGACTGACCAGGAAAGGCTAGCAACACACCTCTCCTACCCAGCCAGCGTGAGGCGCACAGTGTTGCTGCCAGTGTCGCACACCACCCGGGGATTACTGCACCAAACAGAAACAAAATTATAAGATAAGACCGCGACGGAAAGTCTGACAAACGTAATTCCAAGAAGCGGCTTTGCACCTTTTTAGGTGTGCGCCAACGTCGGATTAGGAGACTTCTTTTTGTTGTTTGATACTTTGTGTTTCCGTTTTATTAGTCAAGATGTTTTGCTGTGAATGAATCTTGGGCAATATATATATATATATATATATATATATATATATATATATATATATATATATATATATATATATATATATATATATATATATATATATATATATATATATATATATATATATATATATATATATATATATATATATATATATATATATATATATATATATATATATATATATATATATATATATATATATTATTATTATTGTCTCTCTCTCTCTCTCTCTCTCTCTCTCTCTCTCTCTCTCTCTCTCTCTCTCTCTCTCTCTCTCTCTCTCTCTCTCTCTCTCTCTCTCTCTCTCTCTCTCTCTCTCTCTCTCTCTCGCTCGCTCGCTCGCTCGCAGAATATATGTCTCTTTATATCCTGCCAGATATCCGAAAGCTTCACACATTTTGGAACCTTGGCACCAAAATTATTGGGCGGTGCATCTTAACTGAAGCTCTGGAAGGTTGGACACCGAGAATGTCTTACTGACCAAGGCAATGCTCGACTGTTTTCCTTTACATAAACTTAGCAACACGAACACTAAACATATTGACAATAAACAAATACAGAAGATAACAAAAATACTGAATACATTATGGTGAACAATTAGTTGCCGTTGGTCGAGGATATTTCCAGACAAAAGCTCAGAAGGGTAATGTGATAGAGTAGAACAGTTATTGGAAGAAAATTAAGCCTCAGAATGGCATAAATACGAAACATTCTAGAGATCATGAAAAATTTATGCGACCATGTTGTTGCTGAATCAGACAAAATAATTATTGATCTTTTCATCACTATTCCCTGACTCCCTTGCCCACCCAGCCACTGCCACTGCGTCCCTCTGCTACATCACCCGACTTTAAATCTGTTCCCAATATTACTCACTGCTCTCAGACCCTGTATTTCCTCTTTCCCTCGCTATACCCTTTGTCTTCAGTCTCTCCCTGTGCCACTGTCCAACCACTGCAGCTTCTCGCCATTTACTTCTCTGTCTATACGCTTTCAGTCTCTTAAAATCATTTCTGTTCATCTATCCATGTTTTTTTCCTTCCCCATTTCTTCACATAGCATAAGGAAACATGTAGACCCAACCCCTAACTCTCCCTATATCCTAGTTATTCACCATTTCCTCTCGTGGCGTCTCCTTCACACCATAGTCAGCGCTTGTCTGAGCCATGTGATCCTGTTAGATAAGAGGCTTCACCATCTTGCCTGTCTTTGTGCCCCCAGTCTTATCCTTTTCTCTTGCAGGTCAACCTTGCCTGGTCTATCTATCAATGCCATAAACCTCTTCATTATCTCTTTATTATTCCGGTATTTATATTAAGCTTCTCCCTGTCTCCTGCACGTTGGCTTCTCGTGTCCTAAGTCTTTTCATCCCTTTCTCGGTCTTCGTGGTTGCGGTATGACTTAATCTCTTCTATATTTCTTCCATATATGTCGAGGCCGGTCTGGTGTAGGCTCCCGCTGGTCCTTTCCTCCCCTCTGCTCTGCCACACAGTCCCAACACCTATCTCTTCCTCTCATATGTAAGCTATAGGTAACATATGAGAGGAAAAAATAGGTGTTGGGACTGTGTGGCAGAGCAGAGGGGAGAAATGGACCCGCGGGAGCCTACGCCAAAACGGACTCGACAATTTGGTTTCACTATAGGTCAGATTCACATGGTGTTTCCTTATTACTACAAGCATCTTCGTTATCCTCACGACCTTTGTGTCCGCAGCCTATCCTTGTCTCCTGCCACTTCATAAAACACTAACGTAATATTTTTCACTTAATTCATTTTTTTATCTGTCTATCCTCGTCTCATCTTTAAACTCCCAAAATTTGTGTCAAGCCTGTTGTCATGCCTGTCCTCGTCTTCTGCAGGTCGGCCTCACGTGCGTCCCATGGGCCCCGTGTCAGCCGTGGCCGGGGAGACCTTCCGTGTGCAGTGCCCCGTCGCAGGCTTTCCCATCACCTCCATCACTTGGGCCAAAGGTAAGGTAGCATGCTTGGGCACAGAGACGGACACACACACACACACACACACACACACACACACACACACACATCACCCTCCCCCTATACAAACCTCCCCATATCCCCCACACACAAGTCCCCAACCTCTCCACTCCCGACACACACACACACACAGCACACAAGAGACACACGCAGAGGCAATTTCCCGCGGCCATCGGAAACGGCCAAGACAGACCCGAGCAGACACGCACATGTGGGTCCCTCACGGCATACTGCTGCGCCCGATCGTGTGACTGTACGGTGCTCATGGAGCGGCGAATGAATGAGTAGCTGGAGGCCTGAGCGTGATATTAGCTAGAGAACTGTGGAATTCAGAGTAGTGGAAAAGTTAGCCAATAATGTGGAATATCTTTCTTTTCCTGTGACTGTACTGTGTTAATGGAACGGTGGACGAATGAGTGGCTGGAGGCCTGAGCTTGATATTAGCGAGAGGATTGGGGAATTCAGAGAAGTGGAGGAGTTAACTGGTGCTGTAGACTATCTTTGTTTTCGTGTTGTACGGGACTGACAAGTATAGACGAATGATCAGTGGAAAGATGGATAGACAGTTAAAGAAATGGATGTGACGAATAGTGTTGAGGAAGATTTATAGAAAATTTCGAAAAAAATGCAATGAAAATAACTAAATCAGAATATGAAGTTATGAAGATTTTTTTTTAACACGTGATAAGAAAAATAAAAGTAATCCAGCTGACGTGAAAAGAATCAGTTAAGGTGTCTGATGAAACAGGAAGGCGTGGTGAAGTAGAAGGCATAATGAGATATTTTCATTAAACATAATATATGCGTCACTTTCTGTTTACAAAGGACGGCTATGAACGACAGAATATCCTGACAACGACACATCCCGGACAGGGCTTCGTGCGCCAAACGCCTCTCGCTGCCCGTTATCGTGGCACCTTTCCCTTCCTTCTGTGCTGCCTCTAATCTCTCTGTCGGTTTGGGATTGCACCTCTCCTGTTTATCTGTCTTTCTTATTCCCTCTTTTTAAGGCGGCTCTCATATTTTATCCTTGTACGTATTCATCGATGTACTTGGATCTGTAAGTCTGTGATTAGTATGCCTGTCTGTCTGTCACGGGTTTTTGTCTGTCGTCTCCATGTATGTATGTATACATATCTATAAATTCTAGATAGCCTTTATCTGTCTACCTTGACAGTCTGTCTTTTTAAACAGTCTGTCTGTCTAAGTAGACTATCTATCTAGACAATCTGTCTATACTCTGTATTTATGTTTGATTAGACAGCCATCTGTCTATCTATCTAAGCAAACTGTCTGTCTGTATGTCTAAAAGGGTCTGCATTCCCTCTAGCCAGTCTGCCTGCCTGTGAAGACTGTCTTTGCTTGTCTTGTCTAGACTCTCTCTCTCTCTCTCTCTCTCTCTCTCTCTCTCTCTCTCTCTCTCTCTCTCTCTCTCTCTCTCTCTCTCTCTCTCTCTCTCTCTCTCTCTCTCTCTCTCTCTCTCTCTCTCTCTCTCCACACAAAGAATACAGAAAGATAAGAACAGAGAACTTTTTTTTGGTTTCGTTTTCTATTCACATATTCCTCTCCATTTCTGTTCACGTCTCGCTGCGTCACGTCGCCACCAACCTCAACACACACCTGCTGCTCCACAACCCGGCACGCCTCACGCTGCACCGCCTTCTTCTTCTTTTCTCTTCTTCTCCTTTTTTTTCCTCTCCTCCTCCTCCTCCTCCTCCTCCTCCTCCTCCTCCTTCTCCTTTATTTTTTTCTTCCTCTCCTCCTCCTCCTCCTGTTTCCCTATTGTTGCTCTTTGTTTGCAATGATACCTAGAAGTTGGCGAATGATGACTCACTTGTTATTTCGTATGTTTTCTTTGTTTTCTTTTCAACATACGTACATTCTGTCACAGAGTTGCCACGGGACACCTACAGCTTTTTGGGGAGAGTCGGAAATATACATCGAGGACAATATTCCCATGTTTTTTTGTTTTCATATGCAGTGCAAAACGCCGGTAAGCTTTATGCCAGTGCTGTGCTAGTCGCCCCAGGCCGTTAGTAGAGCAGGTGAATTATATTTGTAGTGGCTGTCGCTTCATATGATTCTTGCTTAGCGCATGCTGCCCCCCGATGCTCATCTAGCCTGAAGCAGATGAACTCAACGTTGATTGATGGGTATCTTATCAGCATATGGATAATCTCCGGCAAGTCGGTGATGGTTAGAAATTGTCCATTGGTTGCGGCAGTGGCTATCGACTTCTCGAATGCTATTAACAAGGAAAACTTAGACATCGATTTGAATTAACTTTCCTTTTTTGCTTTATTTTTACTATATGTTGATTTGTGTTGATCATTGTTTTATTCAAGCGAAGATGTCTGCATCTTAATCCTAAGTTTAAGTCTTTTGCATCAAAGATGTCTTGTGTGTATTGTCTGAGTTTGATCCGAGAAAGTCCTAGTGCCTCATGTCTCCTTACGTTGATACTATTGACAGGCCTCGTGCAGCCCCCTCTCCCCCCCGAGGCACACTGAGCACGTCAACCCGTTACCCGATACTCACAATCATGACAGCACTTGTTACCTTCCTGTTTCCACGCACTGGCGACCCTCAAACACGCTCTTTCTTTACTACGTACATGCTTCAATTATCTCAAAATATTAATGAATGCATATACACTAATACCTCATTTACTTAAAAACACAGATGACTGTTAACGCACTCTTGTTTTCTTCACCCATCCATTACACTGTTGTATGGATAATTAGCGATCCATGTATCCTATGCGTGTGGCACTGCGGTCCATTAAATCAAAAAATATAGTGTTTATGTGTTTCCCTCAAGTCAACGCATAAAAATACGTTCCAATTTTGACTACATAAAAAACAATATCAGGACACCTTTCCTCCCGTAATTGACACCCCTTTCGGTCACCTCTTCGGATTCTTTACAGGAGCAGCGAGTAGCGGGCTTTTTATATTATTGTTTCCTTTTTTTGTGTGCCCTTGTGCTGTCTCCTTTGCTGTAAAAAAAAATAGTTCACGCTGGGTGGAAACTGATGAGCCACTGCCATGTTCCTGCAGGTGGAAGAGTGCTGCCCATCAACCGGCGGCAGCGAGTGTCTGAGTCGGGTGAACTGACCATCAGCCAGGTGAGTCGCTCCGCGGACGAGGGCGACTACACCTGCACGGCCACCAACAAGCAGGGCCACGCCTCCTCCCAGTCCCTGCCGCTCAGAGTCGTAGGTAGGTTGACTCCACTTACCACAGTGGTTTATATCTGACTGTAATCTTCGCCCAGGAATCACGACCGCAGGATTATCGGTATGTTGATGTCAGCTATTATAATGATTTTTGTCTTATTATTTTGCTGTGTATCTGAGAGTAATGCTGCGTGTACTTATTGTTTATTCTTTGTTATGCTCCTTTGCTACATGATACAGCCATCAAAAAATAAAGCCACTCTTACTCAGTGTTTTTCCCAGATGCGGTGTTCGGTACGTTCAGTAAATATAATACAATTTAATGTCGTCTTATGCTACCGTTTGCAGCTATAAACAGATAAAGGCACACCAACTCATGCAGAACCAATAGTTGGAAGATTGAGTCCAAGTCCTACAATGTTATATATATTACTATTATTTCCATGTTATGTTTCCTATCTTCACTCTCAAAAGAATCAACATACATGACCACACCACTTCATGGGTAAGTTAAATAATTACAAAGCTGTATAGCTATAGGAACTTCATCTTCCTTCCTTCATTATGCTCGTGTTCTCAATCTTAAACATTTAAATATCACATTCATCAAGAGGCTTAATAATATCTAGAGCTACGATGCATTACTCTTTTCACTGCCTTACCCTTTCCATCATCCTCTCTTGGTCTAATCAATTCTGTCTTCCAATGAGAGCTAAAAATTACGATTCACTACTTTTGACCTACTCCCGTAACCAGTCCTATGACCTCAGTATTCGCCTATTTAACACTTTTTACCCCTCTACCTCTATTTAATACTTCCCTCGCCTTTTACTCTCTCTTACTTTCAATACTCGCCAACTTTTCCTTTTCTAGTACCTCTTTTAACTCTTCATGTCTCTCCCATATTGCACCGTTTCTTGTTTTTAGTACTCGTCCGTTTTTTTCCCTTTTAGTCACCTCTCTTACTCTTGTTTAGTGTCCCCTTTCCTTGACCCTTCCCTTCCCCTCCGTAGTCTGTTCCTATATTTCCAGATCCAAGACTCTCCTCGTTCAAGTAAGTGACCACCGATCAGTAATACAGTTGTTCTCCATAATACCACGTCACCTATCATGCTGGTGACATAAGTAGCGACAACCATGTGTGTGTTTGGGGCGGGGTGGTCGTGCTTGCATGTGTGTGTGTGTGTGTGTGTGTGTGTGTGTGTGTGTGTGTGTGTGTGTGTGTGTGTGTGTGTGTGTGTGTGAAATAAGACTTTTTTGTCATAATCTTGGGAGATCAAAGCCATGATATAACGCGTCTTGACTCCTTCCCAAGACTTCATGCTACCTTACGTGCACTCTGCTATAATACAGGTCTAAAAAGTCGATGTTAGTCATGAAAGATAATAACTTACCACGAGAGTTCTTGTCGCACGGTTGACAAGTCAGCGCCGCTCCACAGACTGCAGTGCGGCTGTTGAGTTTACTGGTGCGCGTACACAGACAGTTCTCTGAAAAGACACAAAGTTACGCGTCAATAGCGGCTGTGAAAATATGAATCTCATTATCAATGTAAGTAAAGCCTCCGTAAAATAATGCGTTACTGTTTGGGTTGAAATGGACTAATACAACGTTTCCCATCATCCCTCCCCCTCCCCCCCCCACAAAATTATATGTAGTAGTACCTTGCAAGACTTATGTAAACAGACATGTCCATAAGTTGATGCAATTCAATAAACACTGGAGAGGGGTTAAAGTTATTAGCGGGGGCAATACATTAAATGATGCATTCAGCACGCAGCATCGTCCAAGGTGAGATTAAGTATGAAAATTATGTTAATGGATTGTATGAAGTCTTGCAGTACAGCGAACACTAGATTAGGAGGTGAAGAGCTTTAGGTGTCAAAAAAAAACGAGATATGATGAAACTACGGAAAGCAAGCGGTACAAGTCCTTAATGCAGTGCAGCGAACAACAGATTAAGAGGCGAAGAGCTTGTAGGTGCTAAAGAAAGGAAGATGTGATGGTTTTACGGAAAATAGATAACACGGGTCCTTAATGCAGTGCCGCGAGCCATGAAGAAGCGACGTGTGTGTAAATGTGGCAGGGAGGTGAGGTGATGGAGATGTCGAAATGTGTCAACGCAACATGAGTGGCATCCAAGGTTGTGCGTTAGTTGTGGTTTCTTCATCTTAAGTTTGAATACATACGTGTTAATCTGGTAGCAGCGAGGGGCCAAATTTGTGCCTTTACCGTGTAGCAGCGACGGGCCACATTTTTGCCATGATATAACCCCCCAAAAAATAGATGATGCATAATCTGACCAGAAATGCGTTGATATATATTATGAAGTGGTTTGCGTGAGTGCTGATTTTTTCTCATTATTTCGCTTAGAGGGGCCTTTAAGAAACATGATCCCCGCAGCTACCGGGTTAACACTTGTGAGGTGAATAAAAACTCATAAATGATAGTAATATAGGAAGTGAATGCCATACAGCTAAGGACATTTGTCAAGCTTAATTAAAAGTAAATTAATTGCGACACCGAGTTCAAGTGATTAGACCTGACCAGTACATGTCTTTCAAGCAAAATTATAGGTAACTGAATTGCAACTCCACGTTCAAGTAACTATCCGAACATATGTATACTGTCCACCTTCTGCTTCCTTCGTCAAACAAGTAAGCAACACTACGAAGGAGAGGCCACCAGACCGGCATCGAGTGGGCTTCCATTTCTTCCACGCCATAACTCAGATTTTCAACAATTACAAACTTTCCATAAAACAGTTAAAGTTATCGACAGAGTGAGAAGGGAAGAGGATGGAAGAGGAGGAGGAAAGAGGTATCGGGGGAGAAACCAGATATGAGAGAGGGGAGGAGGCAAAGGAAAGGATGGAAGGAGGAAGGAGGGTTGAAAAGGGGGAAAGCGGAGGGTCAGGAAGCCCCTAAATCAGTTCGAAAACTAATTAGAGCTTTGGGAACAGATTTTTCCGTTAATTTATTTTTTATTCTTCGATAATATAAAAACAAGGGCATTTTCAGAGGGTTGCCTATATGTTCATTAGCAAGGTGAAGCCACACTGTGATGGCGGTAGAGAGAGTGAGGTAGCGTAAATGTTTTGAGCAGGGGAACAGAATAGAAAAGAAAAAGATAAAGGAAAAAGAAAATAGTGTTAACGAGAATGAGAGAGAGAGAGAGAGAGAGAGAGAGAGAGAGAGAGAGAGAGAGAGAGAGAGAGAGAGAGAGAGAGAGAGAGAGAGAGAGAGAGAGAGAGAGAGAGAGAGAGAGAGAGAGAGAGAGAGAGAGAGAGAGAGAGAGAGAGAGAGAGAGAGAGAGAGAGAGAGAGAGAGAGAGAGAGAGAGAGAGAGAGAGAGAGAGAGAGAGAAGAGAGAGAGAGAGAGAGAGACAGAGAGAGAGAGAGAGAGAGAGAGAGAGAGAGAGAGAGAGAGAGAGAGAGAGAGAGAGAGGAGAGAGGAGAGAGAGAAGAGAGAGGTCTTAAGATGAGCAAATTAATACTATAAGGAAGGTAAGCAGGCCGGCTCGCTGTTAATTAAGAACGATAAGTTAATTTCAGACTGAACAAGGTATAGAGTCGTATTATGAGACATTTCGCCGCCCAAAAACACATATTTGACAAGGCTTTCGTAGGAGTTATGGGCATATCCAGGAGTAGTTTTATGACCCTGGTTGTAGTTCGACCCTTCTTCTGCAGCTCAAGGGCACAAAAAAAGTAAACATTAATAAAAAAAAAAGCCCGCTACTCGCTGCTCCTAAAAAGAATCCAAAGAGGTGGCCGAAAGATAGGTCAGTTTCGGGAGGAGAGGTGTCCTGATACCGTGAACCTAAAGAAACACTCATTAGAACCCGACTGACCCCCTCTTTGGCCTTTAGAAATAGCTGATGTGAGAAGCGGAAATGTCTTATAATACCGACCATATACTTTTCCCTCGTTAACCTGGGTCTAAAGGTATAAAGGTACACGAACAGCCGAGGTAACGGGAAGGAGGAGGGAGCTCAGTGCTGTCATTTCCTGCAGAGCGACCACACCTTTCCTTCATGACGCCGCCTCTATGCACATAAACCTACACTAACGGTAAAGGTGACGAGGAGGAGGAAGACTCAGGGTGAGCACGGTGCTGTCATCCTCACAGAACCGCCGCAGGTGTCGCAGTTCACCCTTCCTGAATCCCTCCGTGCCGGGTCCCGCGTGGCCGTGCAGTGTGTGGTGGTGCACGGGGACCCGCCAGTCACCCTCGCCTGGCTACACGACGGTGCCCCGGCCCTCGCCACACCTGGGGTCACGGTGACACCCCTGGGTCAGTACGTGTTGGCGCTGGTCATCGAGCGGCTGCGACAGGAGCACTCCGGGAACTACACGTGCAAGGCCAGCTCGCCCGCCGCCACTTCCTCGCACTCCGCCACGCTCAGAGTACACGGTAAATCTTCTTCCTCAGCTTGTATTAACGGTAATCCTTCCTTTCAGTGCCGCCCTCTATCAAGCCCTTTGACTTCGGGTCGCTCGTGTCTGGTATGCGAACGACGGTGACCTGTGACGTGCAGATGGGTGACCCCCCCATGACGCTGACGTGGCTCCGTGACGGCCGCCCGCTCGTGCCCACCACTGACCTCCAACTCAGCCAGCACGACTCTTTCTCCTCCAGCCTCATCCTGACACACGTGCGGCCGCCCCACGCCGGTAACTACACCTGTGTGGCGCGCAACGAGGCGCGTGAGGTCAGCTACACCGCCCAGCTCCTCGTGCGCGGTAACGTACTGAGAACTGAGAAAGCTCTAGCACCGGCACGCACAGCTCAGCACAGCACAGCACAGCACAGCACCTTACAAACACCTGCACCTAGTCTTAATGGCTCACTCTCTCCTTCCAGATCCCAGAGTGGTGGACAGGTGGCACCAATTAAGCACATTATTATCACTACTGCACTAACCCCTCACCCTTTACTTAACCCGGCACTCACCAGCCACAACACCTGACCTACCTACTCTCAATACAGTCACCTGAAACAAACAACAGGGATCACACAGTAGAAAGTGTAGATGAAGAGCCTTTAGCGTGGAGAGTTCATATAAGCCTTCCACCCACTCACGATCAATCCAACCCTTGTGATAAAGATCCCAATTGAGCCAACATTCTCGTGACTTTAATGAGTAACTTCTCCAGGTGTTGTACAGGTGACTTCCACTCCACCCCCCTTTTTGCATGTCCATTCTCTGTGTCGTGGTCTTATACTTTATCATGCACACTGTAGCCTTCTTTGTATTACGGTGTTCCCTTTGCAGTGGTTGAGGTCATTGTAAATTTCAAATCAAAGGGCGGGAGCGAAAGCCAGCCATGAAATATCTCACATCCCAATTGGTGGCTTTGGCAGAGGGGAAATAAGTCAGTGGGCCTGGCTTCTCTAATATTATACTTGATGGTTCATGTTTTCCTATGAAATTTAAGTATTCAGCGAACAACTTTATGTGCCACAATAATCTCTTCGATGCAGTACCATGAACAGCACTGTCAAACACGCGAGATAAGTGGAAAACCTACCAAGGAGATGTTTATTCATCCTTTATGATGCAGTGATTTCAAAGGACGCGGATCATCTAATCTCACACAATACAAAACAAAAAGTAAAACGGAATTTATTAATATTTATAAATACCGAGACTCTACGGAGCACACTTACACGTCAAATACCACAGGAACACAAGTCTTCCCGTGATGAACAAGGCACAGACGCTTGTCATAAAGAAGAAAAAGACATCAAGGGAATATGTTATTAATTCAACATAATAATACACGGACTCCCATTCCCGCCCCTTGTGTCTAATATCAGTGAAAATAATAAAACAAGGAAAGGGTTAGCAAAGCGGCCACGTTTTGCCAGGAAAATAATACCACAATTTGGCATTCTAATTAAATAAATTAGAAAACTGATTTTCTTAATTTCATGGAGCTTGGAATATATTGCAAAATAACAAAACACTTTACGTAGTGATCATGGCACATCGAATATAAAAATAACCCAGCATAAGTCATTACGCATATTACGTACAAACTATACCGATGCCCTCCGCTCTCTGCTCGACTAAGTAAAATTTAATAAAACAAGACAAGAAGGTATAACAAAATGCCAACAGCAGTTTCTGAACTCAAAATAGGAAACATAAATAAAGTAGAAGCTAAACAAGGAAGACCTTATTATCAAACGCCAGACAAAGATAAAAAAAAAAAAAAAAGGTGTGCACCGTTTAATTCCCGAAGGTAATTTTCTCTTCCCTCCATCGCCATTTATCAACATTACTCTTCGGAACACTTTCGTGGCGCTATTTTTGCCACTACGACCTCTTTTAACCTTCTTCACTCGCTTCAGCGCACCTCACTTCACCCTCCTCACCTCACCTCACGTCATCACTCCACCTTGCCTCACCTCACCTCACCTCATCATACCTCAACTTTCCTCTTGTCTCCTCATCAAATCTAACTTTACACAACCTAAGCTAACCTGACCTGCCCTCACCTCACATTACGTTGAACCCCCTTGACCTACCTTACCTAACTTCACGCTCACCTCATCTCAAGTTACCTCATGTCATGTCACCTCACTTCACCAAATTTCCCTTTACAACCTAATCTAACCTAACTTCTCACCTCACCAGACCTCACCCTAATCTACCTCACGTCCCCTCAACCCCACTTTTACCTAACTTAACCTTACCCTCACCTCACCCTCACCTCACCGGAAGTCACCACATGTCACCTCACCTCTCCATACCTCACGTATCCCAACCTAACAAAACCTAACTTCACCTCATCTTAACTTCCCTCACGTCACTTCACCTCACTAAACCTCACCTAACCTAAATTTCCCTCACCTTAAGCTAACTTATATCAAAGTCACCTCACTTCACCCAATAGCACCTAACCAACCTAGTCTAACCTGAACTCCTCTCACCTTAAGTAACTACATGTCCACTTCACCTCACTCTAACTTCCCTCACTTCACCTCATCTCACCAAACTTCACTTAACCAACCTGGCCTAACCTAAATTTCCCTCACCTTAAACAACCTCCATGTCAACTACACCTCAACCTAACTTCCCTTACCAAACCTCACTTAACCAACCTGGCCTAACCTAAATTTTCCTCATCTTAAACGACCTTCATGTCAACTTCACCTCCCTCCCTCCCTCACGTCAGCTCACTTAACCCTAACCTCACCTCAGCTCATTTCTGTTCCCCTTAATCCTCGCTACGAATCGTCGGGGCGGGTGGGCGGATGACAAAGCACCAGGCATTAAAACTTATTCAAGACAGATCACTCGCTAATTACAGATAAGTCCCCAAGTACATCAAGATAATGGCCGGTTGATGATAGAGCGTCTAGGGAGGAGAGGAAGGAGGAGAAGGACGGGGACGGGCCACGGCGGAGGAGGGTAGAGATGGGGCAGGAGGAAGTGGCGTGGCGTGGCGTGGCGGCGCGGTGGCTGGTCTCCTTTGGGATGTGATAATAATAATAATGACTGCAGAAGAGCGTTACCGAAAGAAGAAGAAGGAGGAGGAGGTTTAATGATGAAATGGAAGGACCAGAAAAGGGGAAGTAAGAGACCGAGTTTCTTTGGAGGAGAAATCCAGACGAGGGAAAAAGGAAGAGGGAACGGAAGGGGGAGGAGGAGGTTGCGGGAGTAGCTGAAGGTGGCGTTAGTGGAGGAGGGAGAGAAAAAGAAGGCGAGTAGCTGGAATACAATAGGACGGCGAGGGAGGGAGGGATGCAACACTAATTGGCGCCGAACTGCTGGTGCGGCCAAAAGGAAGTGGAAATCGATGGATGGATTAAAAAACGGCAAAAAAGGAAGACGTGAGAGAGAGAGAGAGAGAGAGAGAGAGAGAGAGAGAGAGAGAGAGAGAGAGAGAGAGAGAGAGAGAGAGAGAGAGAGAGAGAGCACGGATAGGACAGACAGACAAGAAGACACAGACGGATAAGCAGACAACGATACAGTTAAACAGAAAGACAGACAGACATAAAAAAAACAGAGGGGCAAAGAGACAAAGACAGACAAAGACAGATGCGGACAGTAAAAGAAAGACATCGTAGATCTTAATATTGTCGTGCTAAAGTAAATTCCTAAAAAAAATATACAAAATAAACACACACACACACACACACACACACACACACACACACACACACACACAACAGCCATAAACACGCCCAAACAGACAAAAGAGAAAACCTTAAAAACTTGATCATCAGCCACCAAGAAAGAATAAAAGAAAAAAAAAACATCCCCACGACCACCGCCATCACATCATTAACCTTATGGGACGGGAGGAGGAGGAGGAGGAGGAAGAGGAGATGATGATGAAGGTGGAGTAGATCGATACCAACGGGCCCTAGTTACTCCTAATGTTGGAAGGAAATAGAAGCATCTAAGAGGCGGAGATTAGCTTCAGGAGGGGGTCGCTGGAGGTAATAGGAAGAGGGGGAGTTGGGAGGTGATGAAAGGCGGGACGATCAAGAGCAAAAGGGCAGATTCCAGGGAGAGAGAGAAGAAAGTTTAGGGTCAGAAAGAATAGGTGGATGAATAGAAAGGGGAACTGTGGGAAAAGAAGTGGAAAAGGTGAATGGAGAAGAGAGGGGAAACTTAGATATAAGAAGAAGACGAAGAAAAAGAAGAAGAGAGGGGAAACTTGGATATAAGAAGGAAAAGAAGAAAAGGAGAAAAGAGGGGAAACTTGGATATAAGAAAAGAACGGAAATGTATGAAGCGAAAACATAGGATGAAAACATAGAAATATGACAAAAAAATAAAAGGAAACAAATGAGGAGGATGAAAAATGTGAAATAAAAGAGAAAAAGTAGTGCGTGATGAAAGAAAAAGGGTTAGAAGAGAGGTCAGATGAAAGTGTGCGAATGAATAAGTGAGGGAATAAGATGAAATAAGGAGAGAGTGAATGGAAGGGAAGGAAGGACTATTAAAAGGTAAAGGAATACGGAAGAAACGTAGATGAAGGAGGGAGGCGAAAGGCGTGGACGAATGGGAGAATGTGCTAGTTAGAGTATATCAAAAGCAAAATCGAAAACAGAAAATCTATGTCAGGAAAAGGGAAAGAGAAAAGATGCAGAGAGTGAAAAAATAATGATAGGCAGAGAGGGAGAGAGGAAGAGGGAAAATGTAAGAGAGATAAAAGATGTAAAGAATAGAAAAAAACAAGTAAGAGAGTGGGAAAAAATGAAGGAAGAATTGGCAGGGAGAAGGTGTCAGCTAGTCAGAAAGAAAAAAGACGAAAAAAGATTGTGAAAAGACAAAAGGAGAATTGGGGCAACCTTTGGTAAAAAAAAAATACAGAGTTAGAGAAAGGAAGAAATGTAGAAAAGAGAAAACCTTGGATTGCGAAAGAGATAAAAAGGTGACTGGGAAGATATATCAGTATTGGTTGAAAAGTCAGGAAAGTCGTTGAAGAATTAAAGAAATCAGGAAAGAATGAACGAAAAGATGAAAGCTAATAAAGGATTACGGGCACAAAATAATAGCTGGGTAGGTTGAGATCCAAGATATCACACAGAGAAATAGAGAATGGAAAAGACTTGCGACAAAGATAAATGTGAGAGACATCATGACACTAAAAACATAAAACACAGAACCTTGACACCAGAAAGTGAAAGACGATCCTGAAAATAATGGGATTAATAACAAATTTATATTTTACAAAGACACAGAGAGAGAGAGAGAGAGAGAGAGAGAGAGAGAGAGAGAGAGAGAGAGAGAGAGAGAGAGAGAGAGAGAGAGAAAGGGGGGGTGTCATTTGAGGCGGGCCCTTTTTCCGTCACTCATTACTCCCAGTTTAGGTGAAAATAATGAGGTCATAAAAATAACTTTAGCTAATTCAAGACTGCGCAAGTTTTAAAAAGACTTTAACGAAGACCTCGCGAGCTCGTGACCTCGTTCTCCCATTGGCTCTCGTTTGCCACGGTCATTATCTTTTTTCTCTCTTTTTGCTTTTTGTCTCGCTGGACGGATTGCAGTAATTGATCGGCGCCTTAGAAAAGAACAATATAAGAAATGGCCGTATTGGCTATACAGGCAGCGCCACATGTGGCCACTCAAATCAAAGCTGTACTTTCCATAGAGTTCAAGTTATAGACTAGAGTGCGTCTGAGGCTGTCTCCAAGATACACGGCCATGGTGCCGCCATCGCTCCAAGCCGATGATCACTCCTACCCGATTTCAGTTTTTTTTTCTTCATATCAAATAGTAGTGTCAGGAAATCGGGCAGAAATAAAGTGTGTGCAGTCGTTGGCTCGGAGCGGTGGCGGCACCAAGGCCTTGTATCCTGGAGACAGCCTCAGCTGCACTCTAGTACATAACTTGAATTCTATGGAAAGTACTGCTTTGACAGTTCACCGAGTGGCCACGAGTGGCGCTGCTTGTATAGCCAATACGGTCCATTTAAAGATAAAAAATCCTACAAACAATGAATTAAAGAGATTTGAGGCAAAATAATAATGGTGAGATGACGATAATGATGACGGAGATTAATTACGATGGGATTAATTAAAACTACAAGGACTCAAGGAGGAAAACCAAGGTCACAGTTTTGACGTAAGATTAAAACGATGAGATGACGAAAACGATGATGGAGATCACGATGGATTTGATAAACAACTACACGGATGAAAAATAAAACTACTCTCCTTAAAAAGAGTGCCTGAAAATTAATCCTTGTTTGAAAAAAAAAAAAACATTTTTTTCCAAAGGCCTCTCATTCGTGTGAAAAAAACGATAACCTGGAATTGTTGAAAACTTGAAAGGGCAAGTGTTTCTTTAAGACTGCCGACGAGAGAATATAAGTCTAGATGCTGGTTAACACTTGTTTTATTTTGTATTTTGTGAGCCTACCGTCATATGTTTTATCATTTGGTGATTGAGTAAAGATGTACATTATTTCGATTAATGTGTTTCTGTGTCCGATATTTCTTTTTTTGTTTATCTGTCAGTGGTTGTTAATGCATCAATGTTATATTGTTCGAGACGTTTTCTTCTGTTTTTTATGCAAGTTGTTAGTCCATTATCACTCTTAAGATATAATCCGCAGAAATATTCTTCCTATCTATTCCCTTTTTTCCTTGCAGCTTGAACATGTGTTTGATCATTTATTTTCTCAGTATCGTTTAACTGGACCCATTCCCTTATGACTCATTATTTAGTTATTTCAGTCTAATCCCTTTAATCCTCAAAATTTATGCTCTAGGAATTAAAACGCAGGAAATTCTATATTTTTATGCCATTTCTCATACGACGAAGAAGGGAAAGAAGGAATGGCTCTTCAGAACAGTTGACAAGGTGCTTCCTCTTACCGTTGTTGCATTACCCTTCCGTCCCGACACAGAGGAGATGCCAGTAATCTGCCGCTGTCTATTTAAATGAATCGCAACTAACTATAATAACTAACTGACAAGCTATTTAGCATAACATAATTAACACGTTTGCAATGATAAAAAAATAAACTGGATAACGGTGCTTCAACTAACTTCATAATATAAGAAATAACAAACAAATCTGGCCATTTAACTATCAAACTAATCCAAGTACCTTTAACAAAAAAACTTACCTGACCTAACCTATCTGTATCAACGTTCGTTTACTCTACACACTCCCGAAGAAGAGGAAAAGAAGGAAAAGGGAGAACTCATACTCTAGAGACACTACACAACCCTTATCAGCCCTTCCTCATTCTACCTTCGGGAGTGACACAATTCTCGCCCCACAGTGCCTGCCAGGTGGGTGGTGGAGCCGCGTGACGTGAGTGTGTTGCGAGGACAGGATGCGATTCTCACCTGCCAGGCCACAGGGTTCCCCGAGCCTACCGTCACCTGGAGAAGAGCTCGGCCAGGTAAGGAAACAAGGTGAAGGGGAAAGGGAGGAGAAAAAGGAGGACTAAGGTTTGTGAGGTAGTAGAAGGTAGAAGAGGGAGGGGAGGATAAAAACGGATGAATAACGGAAATCAATGAGAATATAAAGGACGGGAGGAATTAAAAAAGAGAGAAAGGAAAAACATAAGAAGAACTTGAAAGAAAAATGACAGGAAGGGAGAAAGAAAGGGAGAAAGGAAGGTATTTTGAAGGGCACCAAGGAAGGAAAGCAGCGATGAAGAAACTGACAGGAAATAAAAGAAAGGAATTAGGATGATGAGAGAGAGAGAGAGAGAGAGAGAGAGAGAGAGAGAGAGAGAGAGAGAGAGAGAGAGAGAGAGAGAGAGAGAGAGAGAGAGAGAGAGAGAGAGAGAGAGAGAGAGAGAGAGAGAGAGAGAGAGAGAGAGAGAGAGAGAGAGAGAGAGAGAGAGAGAGAGAGAGAGAGAGAGAGAGACAAACATGAATGAATGTGAATGAGAGAGAGAAGGAGGAGGTGGAGAGCGGCGAGTGGCTGCGTCTCTCGAGTGGAACACACGTCAGGCACTGCAGAGGCACGAGTGTCTTGCCAAACAGCCACGAGTGTTCCCTCTTCATTAGACACACACACACACACACACACACACAGAAATACACACACAGAAATACACATACACACATGCTGCCTCCTTTCCAGTAAAAAAAAAACACGCACACGCAAAACACGTACATGGACACACACACACACACACACACACACACACACACACACACACACACACACACACACACACACACACACACACACACACACACACACAAACTTTGGTAATGACATTCAGCGGCAAACTAATTACTGGCCTTCACCTGTAAAGTTTGAGAGGGATTTTTGATTGCCTCGCGCCAATATCTGGAGGCATCACAACTTTCCGGCCACTCACTTTTGGAGAGGATCCGCCACCGCGGGGTTTTGGCAGGCGCGGAAGAGACGGGAAATAGAGCAGCGGTCTAGGTTGCTTGGTGGAGCTTTACATTCGGATCGAAGTCACATGATGACAACAAACTAACGGCTTATAAAATATCTTCCATCATCCTTTCATCCGACTCGTAGATAGTTGTATAAAAATGAGAACAAGGAGGAACCAAGGATAAATATATACAGTGTTTAGGGGGCACATGATGAGTTAAAGGTCAAGGAGAGTTTTCAACTTCTACTTTTAAATGAGTAAAATACACTCTTTTCATCCATTTACATTTTAACTTTACAACTGCAACACTGAACAAACACATTAAATGGCATAACCACTTTACAAATGAAGTTGAAACAAAAGAACAATCTCTCTACATTCATTTTCACTTTGTTACTGCAGTTAAGAAAACATCAAAAATAGAGGAGGACCTGAACCAATTACCTTAAAACTAGGTTCCCAACAAAATAAAACGGAACATACAGCATACAACACCATACTAATATAAGCACTAAAACTCAAAACCCGTGTTCATGCAATAAAGCTGAACAGACTCACGAGCCACTCCCTCCCACAGGTCCCGGCAAGGGCGTGTACAGCAGCGTGGACTTGGGCGTGGGCGTGAGTGTGCCGTTGAGCCGCTCGTGGGGGAACGGCACTCTCCTGGTGGGGTCGGTGACGGAGGAGGCGGAGGGAGACTACCTGTGCGAGGCCAGCAACGGGGTGGGCACGGGACTCTCGCAAATCGTCAACCTCCAGGTGCATGGTAAGTGGCTTCAGTTGTGACGGCATGTGTAAGGCAGGGGAGGGGAGACGTTTATGGTAGATCATTCAGGAAATAATATGCATTCGGCACCATGGGTTTAAGAAGTAAATGAAAAGATGACTCATAACACGATTACAGGAAGGCAATAGTATTTCACAAGTACAAATCTGGAGGCAATAAAGTTTTGAAAATGCATATGTGGAGGCTATTAGTGATGAACGAGTATATGAAAACAAAAGAATAATAAATAAGTTAAGAATGTGAAGAGAAAATGAGATCGAGCTTACTAGAAAAAAAAACTAAAAATGAAATTAAATAGATGAAGTAAGTCAGAGGCAGCTGGAAGAAAAATGCAGTAAAAAAAGAGATGAAAATGGTCTGAAGGAAGGCATAAAAAAAGTGTTGGGGGAAAAAGACCAGGGAGTTCCATTCAACAGCGAAGCGTCACCCGAATAGACGAGGTAAATGACTTTCCCAAGATAATCCCGAGATAGCCCAACTTTGGCTCGTAAAGTGTGTCAAGAGGCCAAGGAACTCCTCAGGTGAGTTCTCGTCTCTGTCTTTTGCATAGGAAGTGCTGGAGAGAGAGAGAGAGAGAGAGAGAGAGAGAGAGAGAGAGAGAGAGAGAGAGAGAGAGAGAGAGAGAGAGAGAGAGAGAGAGAGAGAGAGAGAGAGAGAGAGAGAGAGAGAGAGAGAGAGAGAGAGAGAGAGAGAGAGAGAGAGAGAGAGAGATACCATTAACAAAACAACAACATGAATCACTTACATTCGGCTTACATCATATCAAGAAACATGAATATTATCCGTCACCCTTATCGCCCAAACAAACACATACTGTTATATTAGTAACTACCGTATACTAATTAAAATCCTTACAAAACCTCAACATACAGGAATACTACACGTAACACTTTAACACCACAATTTGTTTAACCGATAACAGGAAAGCTAAAACATTATCCATGACAACACCTCGAAAATAAAAACACTATTGCAAGGTACGCTTCACACTTCAAACCCTCTTCACCTTTCCTGCACCTCCTCACGCTGTTCCTTCTCCCTCAACGTTTCCCGTCCCGCTCCTGAAGCTGTCTTTGAACCCGCAGCGCCCCCGGTGGTGAGCGGGGACGGGCGGGTGGAGGCGCGGCGCGGGGAGAACGTGAAAATGCACTGTGAGGCGCGCGGGGACCCACCCATCTCCCTCACCGTGGCGAGGGACGGGAAGCCTCTCGACACCAATGACTACAGGTGCGTTGGGGGGATGGTGGAGGTGGTGATGGTGGTGGTAATAGTAGTAGCAGTCGTAGTCGGAGTCGTAGTAGTAGTAGTAGTTGTTATTGTTGTTCTAGTAGTAGTAGTTACTGTATGATTATATTTTTACGATCTATTAATACTTTTTCTTTTTCTTTCCTCTTCTTCTTCTTCTCCCTCCTCTCCTACTTTCTCTTTTTCTTATTCTTTTCCTCCTTCTCCTTCTCCTCCTCCTCCTGCTGTTCCTCCTCCTCCCCCTTCTTTTCTTTTTCTTCGTTTTCTTTTTCTCTTCTTCGAGGGCCTTGCGTGTCCCAAAAGTGGTTCTTCTTGGTCCTCCGCTTCATCCTCTTCCTATCACTTCTTACTCACCGCTGTGTTTTTCTTCCCTCCACTCATCACCTCCCACGGAATGACTCTCTCGCATGACTCTCGCCACTTCCACCCGGCTTCTATTTTCTGTCTTTTCTCTGTCTTCCTCTCTTTTTTTTATCTTTCTTTACCTCGTCTTGTCATGTTTTTTTGGCATTTTTTAATCTTTCCTCTTCAAGCACCAATGTTTTCTGTGTCTCTCTAAAACAATAAAGAGATATGTGCACAATAAACAATAAACTTGAATCACATGTGCCAAATAAAAATTAAGCAAGAAAATCAGAGTAAAGTCGCATCAAAAACATGCAATATAATACAACCTGCATCACACCTAAATGTACAGATATACCACTTATTAGCTGTGTGTCCCCAACTCCGAACCACTCAACGAAACATAACGGAATTGAACTGAAAGAAAACAGAATCTCACACTGTACTACCGTCATTTTTTGTGTACGCTGTTACGTGTAGCAATACTGAAATAGGAGCAAACTAGGAACCCATTCAGCTTAATTGTTTCCACACCACCCAGTTCCCCTATTGTCCACCTCTCCATTCTCTCCCTCCACCTCACCATTTCTCCTCCCTCCACCTCTCTATTCCCTCCCTCTCTCCTCACTGACCCCACCCCTTTCTTCTTTCCCATCCCCATCCCCCTCCCGGCCCCAAGCTGTGTCCCTGCCCAGCCAGATATTAATAAATGCTTTGTGTTCTCTCCGACAGATGGCAGCACAGAGCAATAATCTCTGATTGCTCTGTATTTACTGGCACTCAGGCCGGTGGGGAAAAAGGATGAAAATAATAAAAATAGCGACAATAGAACACGACATGAAAGAAAGATACAGATGAGAGAGAGAGAGAGAGAGAGAGAGAGAGAGAGAGAGAGAGAGAGAGAGAGAGAGAGAGAGAGAGAGAGAGAGAGAGAGAGAGAGAGAGAGAGAGAGAGAGAGCAATGGTATATAAAAAAAAAAAAAAGATGGATGTGCACTAGCTATGAAGGATGTTCCGTTTTCAGGGGTAAATGTGGGCGTGTGTGTGTGTGTGTGTGTGTGTGTGTGTGTGTGTGTGTGTGTGTGTGTGTGTGTGTGTGTTGCAGTGCCTCCACCCACTTTAACAAATATCTCTTTTTTCCATTTATTTCTGTCCCCTCAGATCTTCCTCCATTCTACTCCTTGCCCACTCACCCCTTCCTCGATTTTTCTTCCCTTAATCCCTTCTCTTTTTTTTCTGCTACAATTTGTTCCTTCCGTTCTACCTCGCCTTCTTGCTCCCTTCAGTGTTTCTTAACTTTTCCTCCTCCTGGTCAGCTGCGGAGACTCCCGAGAGCTAAAAGTATTCCTAACTCACTCATAACTTTGTTCGTCCCTCTGCGTCTAAATCCTGAACCAAGCGCTGACTTACGCTATGAAGATGTTGGGTTGCAGGTTACTGTATGTTGACGTAGTAGTAGTAGTAGTAGTAGTAGTAGTAGTAGTAGTAGTAGTAGTAGTAGTAATAGTAGTACTAGTAGTAGTAGTAGTACTAGTAATAGTAGTATTTCCACACCGCTGTATTCCAACGTTGTCAAGTGTCGTGGTATTTATACAAAAACTTTGTTATAATCCTAAAAACGAAACAATCTTAACACTATATGACCTTATTGGATTATCAAGGTATTTAATTAAATTTATTTAAAGGTGGCAATTAGCTGACATATGAGAGGAAGCGAGAGGTGTTGAGAGTGTGTGCCAAGGTGCAGGTGCCGAGCGGGGCCGCAGTCACCACTACCCCATCGTCCAGTTTCACGAGGAAATACTATTGTAGTAGGAGTAGAAGGAGGAGCAACAGTAGTAGTAGTAGTAGTAGTAGTAGTAGCGGCAACATAAATTTTAGTGGGAGCAGTAAAAATTCAGAAAAGTAAAATGGAATACTTAAACGATACACAAAATAACATTCGCAAAAGTATTACATATAACTATATTTTCCTGGTTGTTACATTTTTCCCTGCCTCCATTTCTCTCTCCCTCTCACCCCATATCCCCTCCCTCTACTCACCCTTATGTGCACTAATTAACACGGAAGTTTCAGAACAAACCTTTTCCACCCCTGACCCACCCTATCTCCAACAACATCCCCATACGGACCTTGCCTGCCCCAGTCTTCCCTCCTTTCCTCCCTTCCTCTTCCCTCTACCACCGTAACCCTAACCCTTCCCAGTCACAATCTCCCTCCCTCCCACCTTTCCGGGTCCCAGCCACGCCACACCCTCTCTTCCTCTCTCCCTCCCCGACTTCTTCCCTCTCACTCTCCGATGGGCCTCACTCCCTAATCTTCTCTTTCTCTTATTCCTCTTCCAAGCCGTGTCCTTGCATTGCCCTCCTCCTTCCCCTTCCCAGTACCACCCTCGACTCGCCCAAGACTCTGTCGACCCCTAACCCTCCTCTGTTTCTTCCTCGTCTATCTTCCCGAAAGGAAAACGCGTACTGCTCCTCCAATACACAGCCATGAGCACTGAATACAGAATAAAAACATCTCGCATCTAGAAAACTGTGAAGATAAATGGAACTTCAGAACAAACTCGCCCAGATTAACTTTGCTTTCCAAAACCCTCCTCCTCCTTCGTCCCTCACTTTCTCAACTCTTCCATTCTTCTCTCCTTTCCTCTTAATACGCCTCCATGGACCTCCCACAACAGGCAAATTCGTGAAACGGACATAGAAAAAAATGTTATTTGCAAATTTATAAAAGCGAGAAAATATATTCAAATATGTTTGATATTATTTTAGTTATTATTTTGTAGTTTTAATAATCCTTTAGGTTTGTACTTGATTTTCTGGTATAATTACTTTTTTTCTATTTCAAATCACCAGGAAATGTCTGCAATGCACTTTTGGGGGGCAATGTCTCGTGTTTACTTTTTAGAATGTATGGTGCGATGGGCTATTTTATTTTCTTCAATTTTCAATGTCTTAAAATTTTCATTAATGTACTACATGATTCCCATCACCATTCCCCTATCAGCTTATTCAATATCTTGTTGTCTCTACTAATCAATTCTGCTTTCTCTCAGCTTTACACTTTTTATACAACGCGATAACAACACCTCCCAAAGCGTCATGTTTTAAAAGTATATAAATTGAAATTGTTAAGCAGGTCACCTCCACGCCTACTAGGCAGAAGAGGAACAATAACAATTGTTTAATAGTCAATGACAGCTTCTCACCTGTCATCGAACTTACAGGTGTGCGGCGGGTCAGTAACCATGTAAGACATACAGCGCATTACAGGTGTACAATAACAGGAGTTCAGTATAACAATAACAACCAAATTCCCACTTTTTGGCGCCATGAGGCGTCTGATGCGTCATTACAACACCTTCAAAGCTCCCACATATTGCAGGTATAACGTGGAGGTGATGGACGGGGCCGGCGGCAGGGGCGGTGGGGTGAGAGCCGAGGTCCGGATCACCAGCGTGGCGCCTCAGGACTCCTCGGTGATCGCCTGCACCGCCACCAACAAATACGGCAGCCACATCCACCACATGGAGCTCCGCGTGCAGGGTGAGCCGTGGCTCCAGAGTATTACACAAAGATGCATACCCACCCTGCCTCCAGCCCGACACAGATTGATGGTTAAATATAATGAATGACGACACATTACGGAACAACTGTTAGCTTCATAGTATATCCGCACATCCGCTTACATATACATGACAATAAATTATCACACAGCTACCTAAACACACATACGAATATAAAATCCTCAACCGCCTACCCCCCCCTTGACACACACACACACACACACACACACACACAAATATATATGCCCGTACCCAATCACACGCCTACCTCCCTCCCTCCCTCCCTCCCTATGTATACCTACCTACCTACCTACCTACACACACACACACACACACACACACACACACACACACAAACACACACCATGATTTCCATTTGTCAATTACAATCATCATTCCGTGATAGTTGCATTAAAATTTGCTTGTATATTTTAGCTCCATGGTTGCATACTTGCAATAAACCATTAATTGTTTTCTATTATTATTGCACACACATAAACAAACAAACATGCACGCACACACACACAACCGCAAAGCTGCTCATGCACCTTCCTCTCATCCATGCCCTTTACTGACCCCAACAAAATCCAGGAAATCCCGTGTAGGTAAGATTACCGAACGTTTTATTCCCACCAGTACAATACACGCAGAGGGATCAACAACGACACCATCCATCCATCCATCCACCCATGCATACATACATACATACATACATACATACATACATACATACATACATTCATACATACATACATATACACACATACATTCATACATAAATACATACATACATACATATTTCTCGTTAGTTCATGAATAGACGCTTTCTTAACCCTCTTCTTCACCACCGCACACAGAAAAGTCTTTAACTCAGTGATAAGAAGAGAAGGCAGAGCATGAGCTAAACAAAAAAGAATACTGAAGCACACTGCCATAAAAAAAGAAACCACGAGATTTCAACAAATTCAAATACATAAAACCTACAGGGATCGGCTATGTAACAAGCGTAAGAAGGATTTCACATTTTTTGCTCTACATTCACAAACGAAAAATCTGTATCACTTTTTCTTTTTCGCTTTTTATATCTTCCTTTGTTTTCTGTACTGGGAATGTATATAGCAGGCGTTTCTTGTTTTCATAGCCGTAATAATGAAAGAAATGCAGACGATCAAGTAACGCCCATTTTCACAGCGCTTGTTCTCTCCCCTTGTAACGCAAAAGAGTACAGACGGTCAAGTAACGCCCATTTTCACAGCGCTTGTTCTCTCCCCTTGTAACGCAAAAGAGTACAGACGGTCAAGTAACGCCCATTTTTACAGCGCTTGTTCTCTCCCCTTGTAACGCAAAAGAGCACAGACGAGTCAACTAACACCCATTTTTGCTGCACGAAAGCTTGCTGGGGGAACCGTCGGGAGTGTAGGCGGCGAGTGAGTGAAGTGACGTTCCCCCGGGCGTACGCTTCCCGTTAGTTGGTTAGTCATTATCCGAACGGAAAAAAAGGTGACTCTGCTCTTTCCACAGGCGAAGAAAACAATTGTTATGCTCTTCAGATCAAATAACGACCATATTGTAGGTATTATAAGACATTTTCGCTTTTCACATCAGCTATTTCTAAAGGTCAAAGAAGGGGTTAATCAGGTTCTAATGAGTGTTTCTTTAGGTTCACGGTACAGAAGAGGGATCAAACTACCACCAGGGTCATAAAGCTTTTCACATCAGCTATTTCTAAAGGTCAAAGAAGGGGTTAATCAGGTTCTAATATGTGTTTCTTTAGGTTCACGGTACAGAAGAGGGATCAAACTACCACCTGGAACATAAAGCTTTTCACATCAGCTATTTCTAAAGGTCAGAGAAGGAGTTAATCAGGTTCTAATGAGTGTTTCTTTAGGTTCACGGTACAGAAGAGGGATCAAACTACCACCTGGGACATAAAGCTAATCCTGGAAATGTCCCAAACTCCTGCGAAAGCCTTGTCAAATATGTGAACTTGGGCGACGAAATGTTTAGCAATACGGCCAATATGTCTTTTATGCCGTATACATAAGAGAATAAAGGTAATACCCTCCGCTCCATATAAGTCCCTTAGTGTCTGTGATGGATCAGTGTGCTGCGGGTTTTACGTTTCCTTTACTTTACATATTGGATTCGTTATACTCTAAATAAAAACGCAAACGAAAGAGAAAAATCGCGTTTATTGCTTCAAAGGCGAATAAAGAATAATTATTAAACATTATCCGCCATATTAACTATTTTCTAGCGAACTCGGTGCGTCTCTTTACAATGCTGAAAAGAAACAAAGAACAATATCACACGTTTGCTCTGCAGACAAACGAAAGAGAAAACGAGAACATATTTTTTTTGTTCTATCATATACAGTTTTTTGTACCCTCGCTCCGCGCCGCACCTGTCGATCAGCCTCACCCCCTGACCTTTCCCTCCCCCTGCAGACGCCCCCGAGGCACCCCGCGACCTGAGGGTGAGCCGGGAGGGCAGCAGGTCAGCGACGGTCACGTGGGCGGCGCCTCCGTCCCCCAACACGCCCATCACTCACTACGTCATCCACCTCAAGGCCCAGAGTGGTGAGTTACCTTCCAGTCTCGCCCGGTATCTCTCTCTCTCTCTCTCTCTCTCTCTCTCTCTCTCTCTCTCTCTCTCTCTCTCTCTCTCTCTCTCTCTCTCTCTCTCTCTCTCTCTCTCTCTCTCTCTCTCTCTCTCTCTCTCTCTCAATTTTATAAAACAAGTGTAATATTAATTAAAATCACAAGGTACGATTCTAAGGCAAGCCTGATTGGAAGTTTGCTAAAATTAAAACAGTCCGCCCCACTCCATCATGGCGTGGAAATGGCAAATACTTCAAAAATAGGTGTTCGAAAATAGAGCTTCAATCTGAGGGAAAGATGAGAGCAATTCAGTCAGCCGTCAATTTCCAGAAGGTAAGGCACTCCCACGCCCGCAGGAAATCCCGTAACGATTCAAAGTCTAGGTCAGAATTTGCACAAAGCCTCTCAAGCGTATATATGTTAAAAGGTGATGGACAAAGTCGGATACAGTTCTATAACCTTTGAATTTTATTGGTCACTCACTCCAATCTGCATAACTGAATCTTTAGAGGAAATTCTGAATACGATTAATTTGGCTTGTGTTGATAATTTCAATGAATATGTTTATATTTGTATACACGATTCATGAGCAGTTTCCTCTTAATGTTATGCAACACAATATATATGTAGACTGGAAATCATGGACTATAATTGAAATTCGGTAAGTTATTGGACCATAAAAACTATATTGAAATGTCTAATATCATTGTGGTTATTGAATTATTGCATTGCCTCATTTTGGGGGACAATGTTCAGTTCTATCCTAACTTACTCTGCTGTCTGATTATTTAGTCTGCTTGTCTGTTTGTGGATCGTTCTATCTGTCCGTTTTAATGCCTTTGTCTGTATTTATGTCTGTCAGCCTCTCTCTCTCTCTCTCTCTCTCTCTCTCTCTCTCTCTCTCTCTCTCTCTCTCTCTCTCTCTCTCTCTCTCTCTCTCTCTCTCTCTCTCTCTCTCTCTCTCTCTCTTCCACCTACAAACAATATGACGTAACGTAGCACTATATAATCACGCTGTACACACAATAAAGGCACCATCCCCTTAAAGCCACGCCACACGCCGAGGTCCTGGCGCAGTGGTCGGCGGCAGAAGTCAACTCCCGCTCGAGGGAACAACAAACTTTTGTGTCCAGTGAGTTACTATTCCAGTCCCTTGTCCATGTACCTGGTTGTATGGGTTCAAGGATGTCACTCTCTTGATTGATTAAGCATAAACGGCGGCGGTGAATTGCCACTTAAGAAAAGGAAGACGCATCTCCTATAATTGTGTATCTATCTGCTTTTTTTTCATTGATATTATGCGGATGTTTTGATTTTTCCCTCGCGCTACCATCACACAAGTTGGGTTCACTTAGGTTTCTCTTTCCCTGACTGCATATTTTATTAAAGGCTTTTATATGTGTATTTCAAATCTAGTTGAAAACAGACTTACCAGACGGTAACCTGACCCCACTGGATGGTGACCTAGCCCAGGCAGCCTAGTCCCCCGTAATAGTAAACTGGCCTCTCTTATCGCTACATCTCCCTCACAGCCTCATGGGACAGCGTGAGCACCAGGCAGCAGCGGGCAGAGGGCAGCACCACCTCGGCAGTCCTCAACGACCTTTTGCCCGCCAAAGTGTATCAGGTGAGCAACACACACACACACACACACACACACACACACACACACACACACACACACACACACACACACACACACACACACACACAGACACACCATACCCCCACACCCTTCACCCCTAAACAACTACAGAAGTAACCCTCATCTTCAATAAGCTACAAGAACCAACTCTTTGGAGCCATTCGTTTATCTCATCTATACCGCGGTCTGCCTCCTCTTATAGGTTCACAAGTTTAAAGATCCCCGGCAGGAACTCTCCCACACAGACTAGCGTGATGTAAGGCCTGGTAAAAATATCCCTCCCGCCCGTCAGATCCGCGTGGTGGCCGTGAACAGTGTGGGGGAGTCGCCGTCCTCTGAGCCCCTAACTCTACGCACTGAGGGAGAAGCACCGAGCGCCGCCCCCGTCAAGGTTCGGGCGGTGGGCGTTACTTCTCGGCAGGTGAAAATTACATGGGCACCGCCTGATTCCGACTCTTGGAACGGCCAGCTCATGGGTTACTACGTGGGACACCGGCTAGATGGGTGAGTGTGGGCGGGGAATAAAAGGAAAGGTGAGGAAGGAGAGTTAAAAAGACAGCTATATAGGGAAGGGACTGTGAGCGGTTGGAAGGAAAGAGAGTTAGTTAGTGAATAGGGAGAGATGGGGAAGACTTGCGATGAAGATGGAATGCAAGAGTGACTGAGATAAAGGAGGAGGAGAGTGTGATAAGAATGGGATGAGGAAGAGAAGACGGAAAGGAGAGGAGACGAGAAAGAATAAAGTAGGAATGGGAGAGGGATAAGACTGAGGAGTGGAATGATGACAGAAAAATAAGTAAATGAACAAAGTGAAAGCAGGAAACGAAAGAATAAATAAAAAAAAAGCCGTGAACAACATAAATGGCCTATTAATAAAACTGTTATCCACACCTTTCATTCTGGTGCTCAGTCTTTAACTTTTACTTCTTTATTTTCAACCCTCCAATATTCTGATTTCTCTCTCTCTCTCTCTCTCTCTCTCTCTCTCTCTCTCTCTCTCTCTCTCTCTCTCTCTCTCTCTCTCTCTCTCTCTCTCTCTCTCTCTCTCTCTCTCTCTCTCTCTCTCTCTCTCTCTCTCTCTCTCTCTCTCTCTTTCTCTCTCTCTCTCTCATACCCACAGTCGGGATCACCATGCCATCATAATCACGCCAATACCCTTTTCTTTCCTCCCCTTCAGCGTCATCAAGAGCGGGCGGTCCTTCAGCTTCAGCACGGTGGGGATCACGCCCGGGGCCACCGAGGAGTCTTACATCGTGGACGGCCTTGAACGATACACGCGCTACATCTTCGTGCTGCAGGCCTTCAACGCAAAGGGGCCGGGGCCTCTGTCCACTGAGGTCTCCGCCACCACACTGGAAGACGGTAGGAGGCTTACCGTTTGATAGGATCTGGGGTATCAAACGTAAATGCATGAGATGTCTTCATTGTGCGGCCTTGTTTCTTGTAAGGTTTCCCGTGTGAGGGAGACGAATAAATCCATGTAAGCTTTTCAATGTGTGGTCTTGTAACTTGTGAACGTTATCTTGTGGGCTCTGTTGGTCAGCCCGATGATGGCGAGTGAGAATATTCCTTTAGGATGACGCTGATGTTATCTCTCAGATATTTGGATATTCATTTGTCTGATGATTTTAATATCAATTTATAGTTTATTTTTGCAAAAATATACTCAACATTTACAAAAAATAAAATAAAGTAAAGTAAAAAATATTATAGGACCAGTTAGCCCACATGACCTTAACCTTTAGCCGTGATTTCAAATGGCGATGAGAGTTACGTCATTATACATGTGTAGACCAAGTTTAATCAATCCAGGTCAAATGGTTCTCCGACTGGTGATGACAACATAAAAAAATGACGCGCAATGCTAAAAACAATACTGCTTCCGTTGTCACGAGCAGCAATTAAAATGCCCATCAAAAATATGATTGCTAAAATCAAAATACAGCAGCCATATAATAAAGCTGAAGGAATTACTAAATATTGACCAATTGTTTTAAATGATTCCGTTATACTAAATATATAATACATAACTTTTATTTATCCTTTTCTGTTATGTTTTATTTCAGGCTCATTCGCAAACTGGAAAGAATATATTCAAAATAAAACAAAGCCAGAAAAAACATTCCCGGTATATTTAGGAACACCGCCAGCTTGGGGGTCGAGGAGGGGGGGAGGGAGAACCAGCGCTGCCATTTAACTTTTCCTCTAAGGCATTACAAACGTTCTCTTTTTTATCCAACCCCCAGTGCCCGAGGCGCCGCCGGGGGAAGTGAGCTGCGTGGCGATGACCTCCACGCGCCTGGAGGTGTCCTGGTCGCCGCCGCCCCCCGAGCTGAGCCACGGCCGCGTCACCTCCTACACCCTCACCTACACCCCCATGGACGACCACACGGGTGAGTCATGTATTGTGTGTGTGTGTGTGTGTGTGTGTGTGAGACAGACATGCAGACAGACAGACAGACTGACTGACAGAAGCTGAGTTATAAGCAAACACACAATACTGACTGGAAAGGAAAAATATGAAAACGCAGAGACACCAAGAGAATACAAGAATATCGAATATAGTTCAGAGTCTGACGGAGCGAAATATACTAACACACACACACACACACACACACACACACACACACACACACACACACACACACACACACACACACACACACACACACACACACACACACACACACACACATATGCAGTCGAGCATGGACACAAGCAATAAAACATTCAGAGATGCAGGCAGGAACACACCGACGTAGAAAGGGATATCTTTTATGTAATTTTTCAAGTTTTGCAAAATAAACTCAGACGCTTTGGCCTTCCCTACACACAACATATACACCTTCCATACAAATAGATCTCAACCCTTCCTTCTTTTAGTCAAGCTTACTCTAAATTTACACCTCTTGGCCAAGTGAACACGTTTTATCAAAATCTCTAGCAATCGTCCTTTCCTTTGCCCACAGATACAGCAATTAGTCAGATCTTTCAAAGCGGTAAGCCCCGTACAATACAATACAAACACGCTCGGGATCTGTTCTACATGTCTTCACTTACTTCCTATATCTCCTTAGTCCTTAAAATACCCTACAGTTTCCGCAGAGATATGGCAGGCCTTCCCCTCTGCACCCAGATATACCCAAAGTCCCTTACAATGCAGCTCAAGCTCACTAACCGCTCCTCTACTTTCCAATCGGCATTAGCCATCACCACTCTACACCGAAATACTTTACAACGTTCCCTCTCTGGCCAGGTTTGCCCCCCGGCGAGTCCCGCGTGGTGAACGGTCCCAGCGCTACCATCGGGGACCTCGAGAGGCACACCAACTACTCCGTGACCGTCGCCGCCGCTACCAGCGCTGGGGTGGGCGCCGCCTCCCGCCCCGTCAACTGTGCCACCGAGGAGGATGGTGAGTGACAGGGGAGAGGAGGAGGAGGAGGAGGAGGAGCTGGATGAAGAGAGGAGGAAGAGGAGGAGCTGGATGAAGAGAGGAGGAAGAGGAGGAGGAGGAGGAGGAGGAGGAGGAGGAGGAGGAGGAGGAAGAGGAGGAGGAGGAGGAGGAGGAGGAGGAGGAGGAGGAAGAGGAAGAGGAAGAGGAAGAGGAGGAAGAGGAAGAGGAAGAGGAAGAGGAGGAGGAGGAGGAGGAGGAGGAAAGAAAACTGCTTAATTAAATAAATAAATAAGTGCGTCATTTGAGTAAGCAACTATTAGCGACATGAAAGCCTAGATATTGTAGCTTTATGGACCACACTGACAGAATTTCTAAATCCTCCAGTGCCTCAAGCCCCCGTGAGCATCAAGGCCGTGGTGGGGGGCGCCAACAGCATCCTGGTGGCGTGGTCGCTGCCCCCACGGACCCACGGCGTCATCACCAAGTACCTGCTGTACATGCGTGCCCCGCCTGACAGGGACCCCATCAGGAGGATTTTACCCCCTCAGGTGCGTTTATAATCCTCTTTGTATTTTTACGGTACTAAGATGAAGCAGAAACATGGCTAATTTTAACCTAACAACACAAGAGTGGTAGCCAATATAATTTTATAAAGCAGACGAAACGAACATGCAAACGAGAAAATAACTCACTTCTCCTTCCATTAAACATCAGTTATTCAATAGACAACGTGTGTACAGTTTTTACACCACCGTTACTTCCTAAAAATAACTCGGCCAGTGTGACAAGAACCACTTCATGACCTCTCAGAATCGCTGGCTCGAGGTGACGGATCTGGAGCCCAGACAACGCTACGAGTTTTGGGTCGCGGCCGCCACCAGGGTCGGGGAGGGACCCGCCTCGCCCGTGGTGTCTGCGACGACCTCAAACACCGGTAAGCCACGAGCAGCACAGAAATAAAATAAGTAAAATGTTAAACAAACCCTTAAGGGAAAAGAGTGAACGTGCTCAATCACCTCAAACCACGGAGTTCACATTCAACGCGGTAATGGAACAGGAACTGAATGGCTAGCAATCCCTAAAATATTGTATATCAATTACTATTTTGAATTATTGAATGAGTAGGTACAGCACGCGCACCGCGGCTAAAGAACAGGAAAAAAATAAACAGCAAGTCTTTCTAAAAAGGCTATCAAATATATTCCGGTTATTTTTTTACAATATATTTTGAAATAAGTAATTATTAGATTCACGGGTTGTGATTAGATTAATTTATTTGACAAGCGACTTCTTGTGGAGGGTAAAAATAAATCAAAGTGTATTGCGAGATAAAAGGTCAGCACATCATTTCAAAACTCATCAAAATATATATAAGTTGAGTGACCTTGTTTGCTTTTTCAACAGTTGCCGCAGGAATCCAAAGCGTGGGCGGCGACGTGCGTGCCGCCAAGGGGACGGACGTGATCCTGGCCTGTCCTCACGTGGGCCTGCCCGAGCCGACCATCACCTGGCGACGCAACAATGCACCTGTGACGCGGGAGGCCAGGTATGTGTGTGGGGAGGGGGGGATTTATACGGTTGATATGAATATGTTTCCACGCTCTATAATATAAATTAAATTATCCATATCCAACAGCAACACTTCCAGATCTTTCACTTTATCGTAATAGCCCATCAAACAAAACAGAATGACGCAAGTCGAGCTACATTGCTTCTATACCTAATTCTGATACCTTGAAAAAATGTTGAAAGAGAAGCAATAAAATAGACATAAAAGAAAAAAAGAGTAACTGCTTCAAGAAAATTATACAGAAAAATTAAGAAAAATCAATCGTTACAGCAGCTGTAGAACTTCACATACCTGTTAAAAGTTCCATTAACATTAATATTTTGTCTCTTCACGCCCCTCCCTTACTGTGCCCAAATGTGACCTAATCCCTAATACCTTCGCCCTTCTTCAGGTACGAGCCGCAGCCTGACGGAGGACTGTTGCTTCGGGACTGTCAGAGGGCAGACTCCGGAAACTACACGTGCCACGCCTCCAACAGACACGGCTCAGACCACGTCCAGTACACCCTCACCGTGATAGGTAGGGCGTGGAAGGAGGAAGAATGGGAGACGAGGAAAGATGGGAGGGAAGGATGAGGCAAGGAAAGAAAGTGGAAATAAAGGAGAGAAGGAAGGAGGGAAGGACGACAGGAAAATATGGAAGGAGGGAAATGGGACAACAAATAAAGATAGGAGAAAAGGAGAAAGGAACGAAAAGAAGGAACAGAGGTAGGAGGAAGAGAAAGGGGGAAGAGAGGGAGAAAGGAAAACAGTGCAGGGGAGTTGGCGAGATTCTCAGCGAGCAAGAAAAAAGGTCACTTAGTTGATTAAAAAAAAAGGAAAAGCGATAAATTAAGAGCGCGTCTATGGTTTTAATAATGCAAGTGGTGCATGCGTGACCAAATTGTTCAAGCATTAAAAAATCACCTATAAACATGATGCCTTTCTAACCCACAGTCCACTACGCAATGAAGCAAAACTACGACCGATTTGTACAACTGGTCACCGAAAAGTAGACATTCACTGAGGAAATTCAGACTTTCTTTATTTTTAGGCAATTCTTCCCTCCTATTAGTCAGCGAACTTGAGACAGCTGTTTGTTCACTATCTTTCCTTCCTCATAGTCCCCCTTGGGTTGGCCTTCCTTCACTGGAACAACCATTTTCCTCTCTTAGTACGTGATAGCGAGGGTCAGCTTTGTTAAGTATTTGTCCTCCTCCTCTCTAACAGTCCCTCCCGGCGCCGCACTCCTGCACTCCCTTGGCTCGACGCCCAATACGGTGACGGTGTCGTGGCGCCCCGTAGATGACGGCGGCGCCCCCATCAGGAAACTGACTCTAACCTGGCGCGCCGACCCCGGGGAGTGGCGGGAGGTGACCCTGGCGCGGCACCTCACCCAGTACACCCTGCGAGGTCTCAAGTGCGGCACCGAGTATCATCTGTACCTCACCGCCCACAACAAGATAGGTAGGCTGAGGGTTATCATTAATTTGGATCTACAGTTGTAAATAGTGTTGCTCATTCAACATTTAGCCTGCTACAGTTTTCTTTATTACAGGTAAACAGTTATGATATTGTTTCTTTTTCAAGCTACACCGTCAGTCACAAAAATATTCCAATGTACTTTTTTCCTCAAGAACTGTGTGTTATTTGTACGTGTTCCCAAAGCATGTGTTTTTACGCCTCATTCAGCATCTGCAAACTGTTTCTAAGCACCACCTTTATTCGATATCTTTAGTTTTCTGTCTATTGCATGATGCTGTCCTGTCCCCATCCCTGTGCTCACATTATTTCTTCTCCTTCAGGTCCCGGGGCAGCCAGTGACGTCATAACGGTCCGCACCAAGGGTAACAGACCAGCCTCGCCTCCGCAGCACCGTCTGGTGGCTGTCAACGCCTCGGCGGCCACGATTCGGCTCAACTCGTGGGCCGATAAGCACTGCCCCATCTCAGCCTTCGTTGTGAAGCTTAGGCCAGCCAGCAACAGGGAGTGGCAGATAGGTGAGTGACTTTTAATGAAGGATGGAGGCCTGTGAAGAGTGCTAGCGGCTGTAGCTATAAAGATACTGAAGGTTACTGCACACCACGGAAGCATGAAAGGTTTTGGACAGTGTTCTCTGCTGGAGGTCAATTTATGGGTGTTTGGAACTGTGGACGATTTTTATTGCGTCTTGTAGAACTACTGCGCGTGATGCACGACGATGTGGAGCTAGTTCTATATGTCCTTGTGGAGAGTGCTTGCTGCTGGGTCTAGAACGTTGCCGACCGTGGCTGCAAAACGAGTGTGTCACCAATATTATGTTGAGTTATGGTTCTGCGTAGGCTGTGGACAAAGCCAGCTACTGGGGCCAAAGTGTTGCCGAGTATGGTCGCCAGACAATGTTAAGTTAGGGCTATATAAAAGTTGTGAGGAGTTATTATAAGGGTTATTAGTAAAAAAGAGTAGAGCTTGATATTTTCGACTTTTGGTACACTTTTAAGACAAGTAATGAAAAGCAACTGAAATATAACTTTGATCAATAAAGTCGCGGTTAAGGTATGAGGTACATGCCTGGGACGACAGAAAAGCATAGAACCACTAAACTAAAAGTATTTATCCCTAACAGATCCAATGTAAATATCCCTAAGTCAATAGTCGTGTGAGTCTAATCCTAAATCCACCTAAAATATCCCCTTCGCCCCTCTGCTCTTCTTCAGTGAGCGGTCGTCTGCCGGGGAAACAGACGGAGTATACGATGGGGGACCTGGTGCCATCCACGCCCTACGAGCTGAGTCTCACTGCCACCAACCCGGCTGGGGACACCACCACCACCTACTCCTTCACCACACACAGGATCATGGGAGGTGCGAAGGAGGAAATGGGATGAGAGAGAGAGAGAGAGAGAGAGAGAGAGAGAGAGAGAGAGAGAGAGAGAGAGAGAGAGAGAGAGAGAGAGAGAGAGAGAGAGAGAGAGAGAGATTACCTAACAGCAACATTCTCTCCCATTTCCACTCCCTGTCCAGATCGCCTGCAGGAGGGGTTGGGTCCTATCGGGGGCGGGATGCTGGGGTCGTCAGGGGGCCGCGGTCCGTCCCCAGAGGAGGTGTTTACTGACCCTGCCTTCATCGTGCCCATCGTCATCTCCTGCATCGCCCTCGTCTCCATCATCATCGCCATCACACTATGCCTCAGGAGAAGTGAGTAAAACTGTCTGGTACTCACAACCTCGAAGCACTATTTTCTGTGTGACGCTTGACTATAGAAAATCGGCCATTTGAAGCAAAACTAAAGCACAACGTCTTCATTTGGGATATAAAGTTGTTTCTTAATCGTCTTCATCTCCTTCTCTTGGCTGTTTCCGTAAGGGGTCGCTACAGAGGATCATCATTTGCCATATATTTCTGTTCTCTGCATTTTCTTGTCACGCCAACCCTCTGCATGTCCCATCTTGCAACATATATATAAACATTCTCTTTGGCCTTCAGTTTTTTCATTTTGCCGAGGAGCTTCATCTCAAGCATCCATCTCCTAGTAAACCCAAACTCTCTCTTCCCCACATATCCTCACCTCCTCAAGTTGCCCTCCGAATCTAGGCTCTCACCCTAATATATCGTTGTGTACTGCCCATTAATATCACTTTAAACTTCCGGAAAACTTAGACCATAGTGCAACCCCGATACACCCGTTTTCTATGACCTTCACTTGACTATAGAAAACCAGATTTGACGGTAAACTTCAGTAAATCATCTTCCTTTACGATATGGTGTGGTTTTCGTACTAATAATTGCAGAACCGATCGCAGGGCATGACGGAGGGGGCCACGGGGAGGACGGTGACCCCTCCCTCACCCCAGCAGCCGAGAATAAGAGTAACCTGGCGGCGAGGGAGCAGTACTACGCCACCGTCAGGAAGCCAGCGCCCTCACCCATCCACGATGTCAACGCGCTGGAGAGGATACCAGGTGTGGGGGTGTGCCTTCAGGTGTACTGGTGTGTGTGTGTGTGTGTGTGTGTGTGTGTGTGTGTGTGTGTGTGTGTGTGTGTGTGTGTGTGTGTGTGTGTGTGTGTTTGTGTGTGTGTGTGTGTTTTGTGCTAATTTTTTTCTGTTTTTTTTCTGTGTGTAAATACGATAGAGGCCAATGAATTTATACAAGAACAATTTTGCTTTTTAGTCCTACTTTCTTATAGTTCTGTATGAAATAATGTGAAAAATCTGTTATTTATTATTCAAGAAAAACGAGGCAAATCATAAACATGCAAAGACCCACTTATAGTTTTGTATGCAATAATGTGAAAAATCTGTTATTTATTATTCAAGAAAAATGAGGCAAACCATAAACGTATAAAAACAATAATATTTTGTAGTTCTTGATAATATCACAATTCAACAACCTTTCTTAAGTTAATTAGTAAAGTAAGTACGTGAGAGGGCACCTGTATATCGACACAGGTGCGAGTGTAGGTAGAGGCTGTATACCTAACTCTTCCTCTGTTAGTGTTGTCGCCTTTAAGGTGTGCTTTTGTAGGTAGAAATTTTATCCTACTCTGCCTCTTTTTTTATAGAATACGCAGAAGACATATACCCTTACGCCACTTTCCAAATCCAGCGTCAGGAAGACTCCATCTCCACGCACTTCCAGACCTTTGTGTACCAAGACCCCCGCAGGGCTACTGTGGAAACCTTGGCCTACAGGAAGGTATTATTAACTAATAAAAAGCACCACAAGGTCTAAGTAATAATGTCATCCAGACAAAAAGGAATGACGGTGTGCAACATGAGAAGAAATGTCTAATCACCTATTTTTGCATATAGTTATTACTTGGCATAGGTTAGCTAAAAATTCATAACTGTTATTGCCTCTTCCCGTCAAAATATCTATGGGAAAATTACTGTGTTGGGACGTCATGCGCATCCAAGAACCAGACTGCCTGGAAGACTTGCTTACATAGACCTTGATGTAGTCCAATACGAAGATTTAACATGAACAGTAAAAAGATAAATTTGCATATAGTTAGACTTCACCACATTTAGAACTATCCTATGAGCGTCACGAGGATAGCATTGAAATTATGAAGCGTTTTAGTTTTACACTAGAAAATATTCGTATCATGCACTTTAACAACTTTCATGTATTTGATTATTTTTATCCTCCTCTTGCAGGGCGGGAACGGTAACGGTGAGGGAAGAAGTGGGAGAGAAGGAGGCGGTGGAGGAGGTGGTGGAGGTGGAGGGGGAGTAGGAAGAGGAGGAGGAGGAGCTGGTGGCGATAGAGGAACGCCTGGTATGGGAGGAATGGGAGGAGGACATGGACAAGGAGGAGGTGGAGGAGGAGGCGGAGGAGACCGTGTGATAGGAAGTGGTGGTGGTGGTGGAGGTGGTTTAGGAGGAGGAGGGGGAGTAGGCGGAGGAGGAGGAGGAGGTGTGGAGAGGGACAGTGATGACTACGCCCGCGTGAAGAGGTGTCGTCTGAAGTACGGCGGGGAGAGCGAGGATTACGATGACAGCTTCAACAGCGACACGGACACGGATCACGCCGCCTCGTCACGGACCGAGAGCTCCTCGCACCTAGACGACGCCCACCACACGCCGCTCACCTCCTCCCGCAACCACCACCACAGTAAGTCTCACACCTGCCTCACCACACACACACACACACACACACCACAACCCTCCCCCCCCCCACACACATACACATTTCAACCTTTAAGTACCCAGATTGTTCATGTTAATAGAAGTAAGTTTCAGGTAGGAAAGCCACGGAAGGTCGAAAGAGGAGGTAAAGAGGTAGTAGCGAGAATGGGAAGAGTGCTCAGGGAGAAAGCAATGAACAGCCAGGGTAGAAAGGAAAGCGATTAAGGAGATGAAATTTTGTCATTTATTTTGCTCTCTAAACAACCCTCCCACGGTTTCCATCCCTCTCTCCGTACTTTTAACTCCTGTTTCCTTTCTGGACGATCTATCTCTGCTGTGGTAGACGGCCAGTGTTCTTTCCCTAAAGCTATCAACAATAGTGTCCCACATGGCTCTGTCCTATATCCCACTCTCTTTCCAAAACAAACTGTCCTATCCACTCTTACGCCGATGACTACTCTGCATTACTCAAAATCGTTTGCCAGATGACCCTCCCAACAAGAACTACATGATTCTGGGCTGAAGGCCGCAAAACGCTTGATCTCAGACCTTGCTATCATTTATGAATGGGGCAAGAGGAACTTGGTGTCCTTCAACGCCTTATAAACTCAAATTTTCCACCTGTCAACTCGACACAATCTTCCAAACACTTATCCTTTATTCTTCGACAACACTCAGCCGTCACCTTCTACACTAAACATCCTCGTCTATCCTTAACTCAAAATCTCAACGGGAAGCCTCATATATCTTCTCTTAATAAATCAGCTTCCTCGAGGTTGGGCGTTCTATATCGTCTTCGCCAGTTCTCTTCCCTTTCCCAATTGCCATCCATATACATGGGACTTGTCCTCCCTTGAATGTAGTATGCATCTCAGGTGTGGGGGAGCTCCACACAACTCATAACACACAACTCTCCTGGACAGAGTAGAGTCTAAGGCTCTCCGTCTCATCAACTCCCCTCCTCTCACTGACATTTTTCTATCTCTTAAATTCCGTCGCAATGTTGCATTTCTTTCTATCTTTTATCGATATTTTCATGCTGACTGCTCTTCTGAACTTGCTAACTACATGCCTCCCACCCTCCCGCGGCCCCGCTGCACTCGACTTTCTTCTCAAGCCATCAAGTCTTCTCTCATCCTTATACTGTCCAAATCCTTTATGCAACAGTTAACAGGCATCTTAATTTTTTCATCCCTTACACTGGGAAGCTTTGGAACACTCTTCCTTCGTCTGTATTTCCTCCTGCCTACGACTTGACTTCTTTCAAGAGGAGAGTATCAGACACCTCTCCACCAGAAATTGACCTCTCTTTTGGCCACTTATCTATACTTTTTTAATAGGGTCAGTGATCGGCGGTTTTTTTTTCCCAAATTATTTTTTTGCCCAAGAGCTGCTTCCTTCATTTCCATTATGAGCAGGCAACACAGAGAAGGGGTCATAAGGAGGAAGATAAGGTTAAGGAAGAAGTATAGTAAATGAGTTAATAAGGAAAAAAATCGTGATAGGAGAGAAGGATAACCAGATAGCATGTTAAGATATAAAGAGAACTGTTCATTGCCGACAGAGGAAAGGAGAGCAGAAAATACCTGGATAATTACTAAACTAAAACAGGAGAGGGATAGCAGGATAAGGAAGGTAGCCATTACAGCCTTGCTAAGACAGGGAAGAAGAAGGTTCAGAAAGTAATGAGAATTGTCCTACTATCGATAGCTTAACTAGAGTAAGACAGGACAGCGAAAGTCAAGACAAAGGCAAACGAGAATATTAAGATCGGTGGGCTGCTTAGTATAAGTCAGGGTAAAGTGGTTGGTAGGGCATCAAAGGTATCCAGCATTGCCCTTATGCCAAGAGATTATAATATAGCGGAAACGAAATTGGAAAGCGGGGGAAAAGAAAGACAATGCATGGATGACTGGCAAAAAAAGAACAATGCAGAAGAGGGCAAGGGGACGGGCAGAGAAGTTTATGAGGAATTTTGCACTGCCAGCCAAGAGTAGAGCAAGACAGCGAGAAAGAGGACAGATATAGACGGGAAGAAGAATGGCAGAGACGATAGCAGAAGGCAGGGCAGGGCAGAGACTAGGGAAGGACAGAGAGGGTAATGAGAACTGTCCCACTACCGGCAGACCTGCTGTACGTGGCCTCCGACGCCAGCACGGTGGCTTCACCACTGCAGGAGAGGAAGAGCCTCCCCCGCCGCTCCCGATCCAGGTAAATACCCGTACACGTGTGTATTGTATGTGTAAGTCACCAGCACAGAATGAAAAATGGCCATACAGAGTAAAAGTTTATGGGAAAGCTGCTATCCTTGGTGCATGAAACACTTTTTATTTACATTATACAAGGACAAGCTACACCAATATATATATATATATATATATATATATATATATATATATATATATATATATATATATATATATATATATATATATATATATATATATATATATATATATATGCCTAGGAATGAATCTTAAGAAATGTTTCACCGTCACATATCATCCATAACCGGGCCCTGAAGACTAACAAAGCGGCACACACGGGTACAAGGAAGCAGCTAGAGGTCTCTGAACCTAGATATGAAGCTCATGAAAAAGTTATTTACCATCTATTTACTCGTCAATAAATCTATCTGTTCAGTTAGTGTGTACAGTGCACGCTCCATTCATCCTTATGTTGTCATCCGCCGCGTGTGCCCACAGGTCCAGCGGGAGTGGGAGCTACGCCGCGCTGGGTGCCGGCAACATGGGGTTAGTAAGCTCTTCCAAGGGTGGCGCGGCAGCAGGCACCGGCGTCATGACAACGGGCGGCAAGGCTCGCTCCCACGGCCACAGCCAGTCCGCTCACCACACCAAAAGCTCCGAGGGTCTGGAGATGAGTGAGACGGAGGTGGACCGAGACAACAGGAGGCGGATCAACGACAACAGACGGCGCCACACCAGCTTCTCCATCGCCGTCTAGCGGCTCCGTGATGCTTTGTCTTTAGTCTAGTTTGTCGGAGTTTGTGACTGCGAAAGCGTGTGTGTTTATTTTCTAACGAGCGAGTTCTTTCACCAAAAGATGAATCGCATGGACGCAACTGAGTCATGGTAGCTTCTATTTTCACATTTAAACTAAACTCACGTACTTTTAACTCTCAAAAATAGATGGAAGTTAACACCGTGCTATCAGCGGATGGGTCGGCAAACTAGCCCGCCCATCGCGGGGCCGGCTAGGCACCTCCGGCCCGAATGTCCATACAGAACCGTCATCCTTGCGGACACTGAGCCAAGGCCTAGAAAGAAGCGTTTGTCCCTCAGTCACGGGGCACACGAGTGACATAATGTCTTGCCTTTCTCTTGATTGGTATGGTACATGTTTTATGGTATTTCAACCCGGTTCCCATTGAAGGACAAATAACAAGCAACTCAAACACACAAAAACGTGTTTACGGGAACACGCAGAAAAAAGAATACACACACACACACACACACACACACACACACACACACACACACACACACACACACACTCACACACACACACACACAAACACGTGTGTACCACAAGGCTTTCTTTCCTCAATAACGGGTGCTTCACAGAGAGGTTCGGTAATGTCATGATCGTCAGAGTGTGTTGTGTATATCGTAAGCTGAATATATATTTCTATTGTATATTCTTGGCGTTGTCAGTGTTATCGATGTAAATAAAATTTTGAATTTTATTGGAAACAATATGAAATTATAAATATATACTGATAGCAAAGAAGTAAAGGCTTCCATTGTACAATACTCTAATAATATTAAGCAAATGTGTATATTAATTATTTCAGCCACCTTCCTTAGACAGGATATAGATTCTTGGGTTGGGTAAACATTCTTGTTTTGGAGGTAAAAATGAAATAAAAGTATAAAATTACTACACTTAGCAACACCTATCTAGGTTTGCTCATTAATCGAAAGCCCGAGGGAAGAAAGACTGAAGTAATTTTCAATGAGTCTCATTGCAGGTAACAACAATTTAGAAAGCTTTGGTTGGATAAACATTACTGATTAAATTACTATTTTTCTAGTACACTACGGGATGCAAAGCAAAGACTCCTGGTAAAAGAAAACGAACGCTTAAGCCGATGACTTGCATCCAAACCTTCATCAGCAGCTGTCCATCGCCAGTGTGTTTCTATGGTTGAGTCCCTTAGATATTTTGTACACTTAGATGAGCGATGTAAACTCTTTGTACTGAGAGGCGCTGTGACCTGCACTCTACTTTAAGGTGTTACACGTAGAAGCCTGTGTCTCTTGGTGCACCACCGGCGGTGCCTCTGGCAGGCCTTTGGTGTATTCGTGGCTTGACCTGCGGCGGACAGTCCCTACAAACATTGTATATTTTGTGCCACACTGCAGCGCATACAGTCTGTTGCATGATGCAGTGAATGTTCTCAGATCCTAACTACTGGATCGAGGTATAAAATGCCTATAACTCCTTTTATGTCCCAAAATTTATCTTGAAATGGCCAATAACTACAAAAAAGCGGTTATATTCTGGGGAATGATCTAAGTAACTTGGGAGTCATTATAAATCTTATATAATTCTGTTGTCAATGTATACCAGTTGTAGTGACTGCGTGTGCAGGTGAGCCTATGGTTGTACCTGTGGGTGTTTTGGTGTCCAGGTGTGTTAAAAATTATACTGAACGTGTCCCTGCCATATCGCCATTAATAAAATTAAAATGTTGAAAGCAATAAGAAAATACTTTGTTTTGCCTATAACATTTAACGATAAACGCTTACTATGAAAACTGATATGGAGTAAGTTGTTCAGAGGGTGTCTTCACATAACGAATACATGACCTGAAGAAAAGGACAACACTGCTCAACCTTGCTCATAAAAAGAATGACCATAGAAGTCAAACAGTTTATACTTTTGTTCAGGAGAGTGTTAATAGTTGTAAACGAAAAATATCAATATTAATAAATCCACACAATTATTAGGTGTGTGTGTGTGTGTGTGTGTGTGTGTGTGTGTGTGTGTGTGTGTGTGTGTGTGTGTGTGTGTGTGTGTGTGTGTGTGTGTGTGTGTGTGTGTGTGTGTGTGTGTGTGTGTGTGTGTGTGTGTGTGTGTGTGTGTGTGTGTGTGTGTGTGTGTGTGTGTGTGTGTGTGTGTGTGTGTGTGTGTGTGTGTTTTATACCATTAACACAAATGGCGGAAATGATTTTTAATAAAAAAACATGAAAACAAAATCATTTTCTTCCGGGGTTGATGAAAGTGATGCTCTTTCATATCGTATTAGTGTAAGGACAGACAAAAATAGTGGTGCTCAAGACGGCTCACGAGAAGAAAAAAAAAGAGGAAAAAATAAAAGACTAAAATTCTCTCTCTCTCTCTCTCTCTCTCTCTCTCTCTCTCTCTCTCTCTCTCTCTCTCTCTCTCTCTCTCTCTCTCTCTCTCTCTCTCTCTCTCTCTCTCTCTACGACTACGTTATCACCTAATCATAAGCTCAGACGAACACCCGGGCCTCCACCCTCCTCTTTGCTTCTTCCTGCAGTTCTCATGCTGTGTTTTTATACCGTGGTGAGTTAAAACGCAATGTTACTATTTCATTGACACGACTGTTGTTTGGAAGTATACACAACTCACACGTCTCACCGTACTTTCTTGTGTTAACGTGTTTCCTGTGCTCCGCCTTGCTGCGTTACTGTGCTGTGGTGTGATGTGTTGTGTCATTTTTCAAACCTAGGACGTACGTAAATCCTTTGTTTAACTTGCGCCATGGTTGTGCAAACTACTTCTGCCCGTAAACAGTTACAGCTCAGCTCCTTGATTCGCCCTTCCAGACATAATTACACAAGTATTGCCCTTCTTGCTATTTTCACACACACACACAGACACACACACGCCCACACACACACACACACACACACACGTATTAATCTCTCTCTCTCTCTCTCTCTCTCTCTCTCTCTACACAAACATTAACAAGCCTTAATTAAAGTAAAAATACAGCAATATACTAAAAAGAAATTAATTACCAAGAGGCAGATATTTTCCTATGACCGAGTTTATGAAGGACAAAAATATATAAAATACCAACTATTTAATTAAAGAAATGAGAAGGAACATTTCTTCAATTCTAACCTCATCGAGACGAAATTCCAAGTCACTTCATTCCTGACTTCCTTCCATTCCAGCCTCGGAAATATTATTGGCGGAACATTTTATGATTTCTTTGATCGTAGCCTCACCTCGTGCCTAATGAAATTCCCCTTCGTCAAATATTAAAAAAATCTCACACCTCCTTCCATCCCAAACCGTGACAACAGGTGTGGAGAACAACCGACTATGAGTTGCCAAAAATATATAGACAAAAGTCGACACCTTCTCCCCTTCTTTTTCTATACCGTGGCAGCAGAGAATGAAGGATAAGGCGTTGAAGAAGAAGGGGGAGGAGGCAAAGCAGAAAACCTTGACCATCCTACCTTCGCCAACCGTGAGAATAGCAGGTGAAGGAGAAAGTCTACGAAGGCAAGTGTGGCAGAACAGACAACCGAGACTACCGTTGGATTGAGATTATATATATGTGGTCCTGTGTTCCTCATGGGTGCCTGTCTTGTCTCTTCCTCTAGACGTCATCTGTTGTGGCTGTTAGTCGATGATATTATAAAGTGAGGCTTAGCTGGGTCGGTGCTTATGATGCTAAAGGCGTGTTGAAGGCCTGAAGTTGTTGCTTGTCTTCTTTTTTATCAAACCGTTGCATTTCATCCTCATTTATTTGGTTTTATTCCTATTTTTCGTCCTCTTCCAACATTATTTATTGTTATGGTCAAAGTAGATCTGTTATGTAAGGATGATGTGGGTGTTGACAGCATCCTCAACCTCCTCTTTATCGTACTTATCATTCTTTTTTTTATTATTTATATCTTGTCCCTTTCGTTCTCCTTGTTCTTGTTCTACACCTTCGTTATCTTTATCTTTCGTTCTCAGTTTATTATGTCTCTTCCTTGTCCATCTCCACCTTCTCTTCTTCTTTTTCATCATTTTTTTTTCTTTTTCTTCTTCTCCCTCTTCTTCATCTTCTTCCTTCTTCTTCTTCTTCTTCTTCTTCTTCTTCTTCTCCTCCTCCTCCTCCTCCTCCTCCTCCTCCTCCTCCTTCTTCTTCTTCTTCTTCTTCTTCTTCTTCTTCTTCTTCTTCTTCTTCTTTTTCTTCTTCTTCTCCTCCTCCTCCTCCTCATCCTCATCCTCCTCCTCCAAAAAATAAAAATTCACTACAAAATATTATGTCTATCTTGATAAGGCAGATTACAGGTGCGTCGAGGTACTTTGCGACACTGAAACATAAATAAATATATAGCAAGAAAAAAAAACGAAAAAAACAATTACGCTGATGGCAAGGACTGCGGCGACAAAACAACACAAACAAGACAAGACTCCTACAGGTAAAAGACAGGTAAAAGATATAACAAACAGCAATGATCATGAAACACACAAACAGAGAGAGAGAAAAAAAAGGAGGTCTCTCGTGGATCAACTTCCGGTAAAAAAATAAAAAAAAAGAGAGCAACGGAAAGCAAAAACAACAACAACAAAAAAAGGAAACGAAATGCGATGAACGAAAACGAAAGTGCATGGCGTTGGTAACAGTGATGAAAACACTGAAGGGAATCCGTAACACGAAAACAAGTGTAATGCAATAACACACACACACACACACACACACACACACACACACACACACACTGCTGGTAACACTATCACTATACGAGGAGGGAGGGAGGAGGAGGAGGCGAGGGGGTTATAGTGCGGACAATACAGCATGGTAATAATGTTAGGCTTCGATTATCACGTCACAGAAAACAACACAGAGAGAGAGAGAGAGAGAGAGAGAGAGAGAGAGAAAAGGATACACACACACACAAAAACACACACACACACACACACACACACACACACACACACACACACACACACACACACACACACACCAACTAACCCTCCCTTTTATCCCCTTTACGTGCACTATATAATAACATTATAGCACAGGAAAGTTAAACTTACAATGAATTTCCGTAGAGTTACTAACGATCTGGGATCATCTCAATCTCACTAAACAACCGACTTTTCGATGACAACCCTGGTACATCGCTTTTTATCGCCGCCCCTTAGTGTGCCAGTCCGTTAGGAAAGCGACCCTTTCCAAACGTCATTACGTAGAATGAAAAAATGCACCATGCAAAAAAGAGCATTCTCAGCGAGAATGAGATAAAAGCTAAAATCTTTGATCATTATCAAAATTGTTAAGAGCATTCTGAGCGAGAATGAGATAAGAGCTAAAAACTTTGATTATAATCAAAATTTTTAGATTTTATCTCATTCTTGCCCAGAATGCTCTTTTTTGCATGGTGCATTTTTTCATTCTACGTAATGAAGTTTGGAAAGGGTCGCTAAAAGCGATGTACCAGGATTATCATCGAAAAGTCGGTTGTTTAGTGAGATTGAGATGATCCCAGATCGTTAGTAACTCTACGGAAAGTTCATTGCAAGTTTAACTTTCCAGTGCAATAATACAAATATATATTTATATATTTCTATTCATATCTGCTGCAATGGAATTATTTGCCAAACGCCCTAAGAATATATATATATATATATATATATATATATATATATATATATATATATATATATATATATATATATATATATATATATATATATATATATATATATATATATATATATATATATATATATAAGAAACTGTTATTTTTTCTACTCACAGACAAGCATTTAAGGTTTCAGCTTTTTGCAGCTGAAATATAAGCATGGCTGGTCTGCAGTTGTATTCGTGTTGTTTACCAACTGGACAACGAATAACGATGTACACCAGACAATAATAAGGAGCCTTCTGGTCTGTGCTGTAGAGTTCCTTTTTATATATTTTATCTCAATTCCGTAGGACTGCAGTGTAATGAAAGGCTTCGTGTTTATTACAATGAAGATTATTTTTTCTCACCCGGCGATCATGCGAGCTATCAGAAATCATAGTGAAAAAAACATAATTCCAGTCTATATTTTGTACATGTGTGGAGGGCTCAACACACAAAGGTCTCTTGGACAGAGTTTCAGGCTATTTGTCTCATCAACTCCCCTCCTCATACTGACGGTCTTCCATCTCCTAAATTCTGCCGCCATGTTGCATCTCTTTCTATCTTCTATCGATATTTCAGGCTGACTGCTCTTCTGAACTTGCTAACTGCATGCCTCTTTCCCTCCCGCGGCCCCGCTGAACTCGACTCTCTACTCAAGTTCATCCCTATAATGTACAAATCCCTTATGCAAGAGTTAAGGAGCATCTTCACTCTTTTCTCCCTTACACTAGTAAACTCTGGAACAATCTTCCTTTATGTTTATTTCCACCTGCCTACGACTTGAAGTCTTTCAAAAGGAAAGTATCGGAACCTATCCTTCCGAAATTGCCTTCTACTTTGGCCACTCTTCTAAACTCTTTTTAGAGGGGCATTGAGTTGCGGATTTTTGTTTCCTTTTTTTTTTTTTTTTTTTTTGCTCTTGGGCTGTTTCCTTTACTGTAAAAATGAAAAAAATGGACGGTGAAGTAAAAAAATTATGTCCCAATTACTGAAACGACTGTGGGATTTGTACTTACCAGGTAGGTGTCCATGGCACGCCGGAGCTCATCTCGATATATTTATACCTGAATGTGAAAGAAATTTTTTTTTAAATTTAAAAAAAATAAAAGTAATTTATGCATCACACTTGTTGTAAACGGCTATAGAGCATATTGTCAAAGATATTCACTGTTTATTGTTACGTAATTACCTACCATAGAGTAGTTGTCACATGAACCTGAATCTTAATAGAAATTTAGACTAAATGCTGGTAACACACTAATAAGGCTCTCTGTCTATCTATTTCACTATCTAAATATCTCTATAGACAGATATATAGATAGATAGATAGATAAATATATAGATATAGATAGATGGATAGATAAGATAGATTTATATAGATATGAGCATACCGTTTGGTTTTCTTATGGGTTACTTCTGTTTTTTCTATGTACGAGTTTCCTCTAAACTGTTTGTACAGTGAACCGATTATCACCAGTCCGTTTTTGACTCCCATCATGATAAACTTTCTCATGTCCTCCTGATTATCTCATTTACATTCATATAATTAATACCTGTGTACTCTCACCAGCACAGTTATACCGGTTCCCACTTGCTTCACCAAGGTTTATTTCCCTGATTTTCTTAAACCAAAACAATATAGACGACGCAATTGTAGTACATGATGATCAGAGACATAATGCATTTTATTACCGTTTGCAAACACACACACACACACACACACACACACACACACACACACACACACACACACACAAATCACGCCTCACACAACCTAACAATAAGAGCTCGTGAAGACTCCATTATTGCATCAACGAAAATAAATATATATGCATACAAAATAGTCAATGGGACCAGACATTTCAATCAGGAACAGCAAAGGCGGACGGGCTGGATGGCTGATCAGCTGACTGTTTGCACTGAGGCTGGCTGGTTGGATGGGTGAATGTCAGGCAGGTTGACTGACTGACTAGCTGACTGACTGGCTGACTGGCTGGTTGATTGACTGGCTGGCTTACTGACTGGCTGGTTGACTAGCTGACTGGATGGCATACAGACTGTCTAGTTTGCTGGCTAGCTAGCTGGCTGACTTGCTAAAGGGCTGGCAAGATGCTGGTTGGGTGGCTAAGTGGTTGGAGTCTGGTTGGCTTGCTTGTTGACTGGCTTACTAGCTGACTGACTGGCTGGGTGGCAGAATGACTAGAAGCTTACTGATTTCCTAGCTGAATTGTTGAAGGCTAGTTGACTAACGGCCTGTCTGACTGACTGGGCTACCCGGTGGATGGCTAGCCGAGTGGAGGAATGCGGATTTCAGGCTGCTTGCTATTTTGGTATTTTGAGTTGGCTGGCTGGCTGGTTGACTGGCTGGCTGGCTGGCTGGTTGGCTGGCTGGCTGGCTGGTTGAGTGGTTGGCTGGCTGGCTGGCTTTCTGGCTGACTATTCTCGCCCAGCTGAGCCCAGTCCCGGATGACTCAGCCACGCCCACAAAACCCGATTAAAACATTTGCAAGTAAACTAGTGATCATTAGTTCTGGTATATCAGCGGCACAGAGAGAGAGAGAGAGAGAGAGAGAGAGAGAGAGAGAGGACAAAGAGATGAAGAACCGTCTCTCTCTCTCTCTCTCTCTCTCTCTCTCTCCTCCTCACGGCAATATAATCACTATGGACCATAACACCGTAAACAGTAATTGTCTCCAGTAACTTTTTGGGCACGGGGCGGCGGCGGACTGATGTCACTTGGCAGCCAAATTTCACACCTGAGCGGACCGTATTAACAGCATGTTCAGGGGCCCCCAGCCCTCCTCCATCTCCCCTTTCCCTTACCGCCCTCTCTTTTCCTCCTCCTCCTCCTCCTCCTCCTCCTACTACTACTACTACTACTACTACTACTACTACTATTATTATTACTACTACATACCACTAATGCTTCAGCGTCTTACTACCCATTTCCTTCACCGGCTCATGAACCAGCTCCTTGTTTTCCTGTTCATCAACGTACTTTTGCTTACTCTCCTCAGCCTTCTCCCTCAGCCCCACTCTCCTGAAAACCAACACCTTCAACATATCCCCCCTTCTCTGAATGCGCCTTTCCCTGTGTCGTCAGGCCTTCCTCACACTACTACACCACTGCCACGACCACTCTGCTACAATAGTCATCAAATCTTCTTTTAAACCCTGTCATCATACTGGTATACTCAACTCATTTTTTCATTTGTATATCTGGATCTGGATTAATGATGCGCAGGGGCGTGTGCTCTGTTTGATCTCCATTTCATCCATACAGCCGTGAATATTTAGCTTCAAACCTAAAACATAGACGGAATTGACGATCACGAGACCAGCACGAGATCAGTCAGTCAGTGAATTACACACACACACACACACACACACACACACACACACACACACACGCAGCACTAATCAAATAACGACAGTAATTAAATTCTATATTGAATATCATCAAACAGAAGATCAACGTGTCATTCTTTTTTATTACAAACTCAACAAATCGAGTAGAAAAAGTCGCCATCAGAATGCTCGTCACACAGTGCAATCAAAACATGACAGACGTCTTTCCAATCTCCCTGCGTGATCACTGGTGACAGGGGACGACACCGACTGTACTATTTTTAATAACTTCTTTGTTTATGTTTTTTCTCTTATTTTACTAAATGAATATATACTTCCGTCACGAAGGGGAACTTATTATCGCAAGGAGTCCACTTCGTGAAAAGAAATGTAAAGAAACGGTGTATATCATAGTGTTCGTTCGAAAATGTGGCGCCCCATGAAAAGGGAAAGGTAAAGTTGGGAACATACGCTCTTGCAACGCTACAGGTGCTCATCTCCGACACATTGGCCCGTGAGGTAATGGCGGGGAATAACCCATTACCGCGGGGGAATCAAGGCAAGTGCAGCATCCGGGTTACCATAGTTTACCTTGCGCAGTTTCCACAGGTACCCATTTCTTGACCTCCCCGAAAGAGAGGATACACTGTTGGGCGGGTAGCAGGCTGACTAGCTTGACGAGATTTAAACTTAGGTCCGCGGATTCGTGGCAAGACGTGTTAACCACAGAAGCCCCACGAGAGGTCTCAAGAAATAGCCGTCACATGGCCGGAAAGCAGCAATGATGTAGCCTAAGCGTAACCCATTGATGTATCTGCATATCTATCTAACTAGCCCTGATGCCGCCATGAACTACCCACAATTATTCAATGAAGTATCAACATCGCCTTAATTATCCCTTAAGTAGTCAGAGAGTAGCCATTAATACTCATCAAAAGTAGCCATTGTATAGTAGCCATTAAGTAGTCTAAGTACGAGCAGAGGCACGCCACCCATGGGACCTTTGAAGCTGCTTTGTGGAGAATACTTTCCAGCCATCCACGATCCTGCTAGTAAAATAACTTATTAACTGTGTAATTTCCCTGACGGCTGAGTATTAGTGGGCTGCAGCCGGGGATTTTCGTGGTCAGATGCACGCTGCTGGTGGTGGCACTGGGGGTGGGGGTGGGGGTGATAGCAGTGGTGACAAGGAGAGAGGAAAGAGGGTGCGTCGAGGGTGAAGAGTGCTGTTGACTGTGGAGTGATTTGATGACGTGACAGAGAGGTGACAATGTACTGAGAGATAGGTAGATACAGAGAGAGAGAGAGAGAGAGAGAGAGAGAGAGAGAGAGAGAGAGAGAGAGAGAGAGAGTTCTTCATTATTATTCAAACAGTTATCACGTACTTCAAATATCCTGCTGTCTAGTAAGTGAACAACATCTCTAACGACTCAGCTATGCAATTTCTCCTCCTCCTCCTCCTCCTCCTCCTCCTCCTCCTTCTCCTCCTCCCACTCATCTGTTTTCTTCCCTTCCATCGCCACACCAAGATTACCATAACAACACAACTAATTCAATTTCACCTCCTCTTCTACGTAACTCCTCTTCCTCCTCCGAGTTTAATTTAAGAATGGTATGGGGGAAAAAAGAGAAAAGAGACAGAAGAAAGAGGAACAAGTACTGGGTGTTGAGAAAAGGATTTAAAAGGGCACTAGGAACACCAGAGGAATGACTAAGAAAAAGGAATAACAAAAAAACAAAGATGGATGTTATGTCGAAGAGCGTGGAGGAGTATAAAAGTTTAAAGTTAAGAAACATGGCGAAGAAGAAAACTATGAAGGTCTTGGTGCTAAAATCGTGTCAAACCGCAAATTCTCCCAATACTACAGTGCGGCAGGGAATATAGCGAGCAGGATGTTGGACTTTATTACAAAAAATTATCATTATGGAATAAGCTCCAATATTCGGTAGTTCAATGTAACATGATTTTGATTCATTTAAAAACAAACTGAACCGTCACTTCCTCCACTCCATCACTCCGCTAAGGTTAAGAAGCAACGTCTCCAGACACGTTTGATGCCGTTCACTTCGGTTTAAGGACAGTGAACCTCGTCCGAGCCATGGGTCTGTGTGGTCTGAGCTATGTAAATCTCTCTCGGGTGATAGGATACACGTCACGGCCCTCGCCCCTCCGTCCCTTCACCTGTGTACACGAGAGTAGTAGTGCTCCTGCAGACTTCTCATCCACGACAAACTCAGAATAGCTTTTCTTAATGAGTATGCAAATTGTCAGGGCGAGGTAATAACCTAGTGAGTCGCTCAAAACACGGTTATCACGCTCTGCGACACCAGGGGAAGGGAAGGGGCGGCCCGCTGCGACTGCTGCTCCACCTCTTCCTCCTCTTTCTCGTCCTCCTCTATCTGCTGTTGCTATTGTTCCTGCCTCATCCGTCTGTTTCTCCCTACTATTCCTCATCCTTCTTCGCATGCTATTGTTGCCATTACTACTTCTTTCACATCTTCTCTCTAATGCTCCCTACTGCGCCCCTTTCATCTCCCCCTGCACCTTCTTCTGCTGGGGTTGTTCCTGTTCCACCTGTCGACCCTTCTATCTGCTGTCTGGGCCCCTCACTCCCATCTTTGCCGCCACCTTTGTTCTTTTTGGCGACCTGTGTCTCCCGCGTCTCCGCATCTCTGCTTCCCCGCCAGCTCACGTTTCACCCATTCGATTTATCAGCCTCCGTGTTTTTGCCGCCTCCACGTAATGGCCAATTGTACCTAACCTCTGCACAGAACATAACCCCAGTCAGCCACCCCTCAGCCAGTCAGCCATTCCACTTATTTGTACCTAATCTGGAATACAAACCCTTAGTCAGCCAGCCAGTCAGCCAGCCAACCAATTCACTAATCTGTATCGAATCTGAAGCACAACCCATCAACCAGTCAGTCAGCCACTCCACCTATTTGTACCGAATCTGGAGCATATTTTCCCCCGTCAGTCAGTCTCCCTACCTATTTGTTATGCATCTAGAGCACAGCCACCCCTCAGCCAGCAAGGCATTTTATTCTTTCCTTGCTGAAACACAAACATAAGCCCTCCCTCAGCAAGGCAGACACAAAACCAGACACTCCATTCATTCGTATTTTCTTTTGTAAACCTCTTTTTAGTCAGCCAGCCATTCCATTTATTTATAGTGAATTTAGAACATTAATCATTTTCATCCAACCAGTTAAAAATATCACATCACTTCCTGGTACGGAAAAAGACCCCTCGAGAGCACACCAACTTGCCTTTCCAGTATTTGTATTCCATCTAGAACAAACTCAGCCAGCTATGATTACTGAACCTGGAACATTATTGGTCATTTTCATCCAGCCCGCTAACAGTTTCACTTCTTCGGGCAGAGCATTCCTTATTATGGGGTATGATTAGCGGGCCTTTTCTTCTCAATTATTATTTTTTTTGCCTTTGAGCTGCTCTTTTACTGTAAAAAATAAAATAGACCACTCACCAGCAATCCAGTTCAACAAACAACCCTTCCACTTACTTGTATTGAATCAAGAGCCTAACTACTCACCCAGCCAACCAGCCAGCCAGGACAGCCAGCAACTTCCCTCATTAGTATTGAATTTGTCTACTCAAACTCCTCCCTAACCAGTACCAGCACAAACTATTGCGGATCTCAGGGCCACTCGGTAGTATTGATCGCTTGTTGCTATTTCTGTGAGCTGTATCCATTCGCACCTGTATTGCGCTTCCACGGAACAGGTACTTACAACGTCTATTAATACACCCCGAGTTTCCTTCATCAGCCTTCTGCGTGGGTGACTGGGGAAGACACGCAGTAGTTAGGAAGAAGAGCGAGAGAGAAAAGAGGTAGGGAGTGAGAGAGGGAGTAGGGAGGGAGAAAGGGTGTAAGGAGGAAAGGAAAAACAGAAGATATAATGAATGGAAGGAATATTGAGGGGTTATGGAGAAGAGTAGGTATAGAGAGAGAGAGAGAGAGAGAGAGAGAGAGAGAGAGAGAGAGAGAGAGAGAGAGAGAGAGAGAGAGAGAGAGAGAGAGAGAGAGAGAGAGAGAGAGAGAGAGGTGGGAAGAGACGGAGAAAGGAGTGGAAAGGAGTGAGTGAATATACGAGGTAGTGCGTCGTTAAGAGATGAAAGCCATTTACTGTATAATAACCCTCCCCTTGAAACCAACAAGTGGCGGGCGTAACAAAGCAGAAGGGAAGTGGCCTAGCACCAAAGTCTGACCTACACACTAAAAACTCTCAAGAACCAACCAACCTATTACTCCTTATTATTGCACTCCTAAGATAGCTCCCTCTCCCTCTCCCTCTCTCTCTCCCCTCGCTCCGCCCTGTCTAACCTGCTCACTCTCCCCTCACAACGCCAAAGCGACTCCCCTCTCTCGCTTCTACACACCGACGCCTGTGCATTCTCCCCTCATCTGACAGGGACGGAGGTAAGAGGGGAAAAGTGCGTGGCTAGATATATGGAAGAGAGAGAGAGAGAGAGAGAGAGAGAGAGAGAGAGAGAGAGAGAGAGAGAGAGAGACAGTGTGGTGTTGTCCGCCAGCCCATTACGTTGTATTGTGAGAGGGGAGAAGCTCTTATTGTGGAGGCTAAAGTACCCTCATCCCCCCCTCTCTCTCTCTCTCTCTCTCTCTCTCTCTCTTCCCTCTCACTCTTCCTCCTCCTCCTTTTCCTCCTTTCCCCTCTCACCCTGTTGACATGCATTCATCTGTGGCGGACAAGAAACCTTTTGTCTCCTGGGAACTATTTTCTTTTAAGTAATTTTTTATATACATTTTTTTTTCATATGTATACACGCACAAGTTTCTTTAGTACTTTCGGTCTCTCTCTCTCTCTCTCTCTCTCTCTCTCTCTCTCTCTCTCTCTCTCTCTCTCTCTCTCTCTCTCTCTCTCTCTCTCTCTCTCTCTCTCTCTCTCTCTCTCTCTCTCTCTCTCTCTCTCTCTCCTCCTTTCCTCTTTCCTCCTCCTTTCCTTAGCGCTTCCTTCCTCTTCTCTCCCTTTCCCTCCTTCCCTTCACAAACAGACGCTGCCGGAGCAAGGGAGGGTTGCAAAAGACAAATAGATGCGCCTGTAAAGAGAGAGAGAGAGAGAGAGAGAGAGAGAGAGAGAGAGAGAGAGAGAGAGAGAGAGAGAGAGAGAGAGAGAGAGAGAGAGAGAGAGAGAGAGAGAGAGAGAGAGAATGACCACCGTTTTCTTTGAGTTCAACCACGGTGTCTCTTAGTATTCAGTCAACGCCGTCACCCTCATTTCTCCCTCAGACACTGCTACACCCTCGCTCTGTCACCCTGCCTGGCTACCTACCTCCCCCTCACCCCCCCGTTCCCTTTCCCCCAACACCTCCTTCTTCTTCCCCACACCCCCTTCCCTCAGTAAATTCCTTTCACCCCCCTCTGAATCATCTACACACAACCAAACACACAACAAACTCCATCTTTAATTCCACTCTCTTCACTGCCTTGTAATCTAGGGCATGTAGCATACACCACTTCAAACTTGCCTTCCATGCTGAACTGAGTACGTAGGAGACGCGAGACTATTTGAGGCATGAATTAAACAGTCATGGAACCAGTGCAAATACGGTAAAACGTTGCAAATTTGAGGTTAAGATACTTACGAACGGAGACGGACGGTGGATAACTGATCACGAATTCTCAAGAGCTGTTATGAGTTCTCTGACTGGGGGCTCATGTACCTTCTTGTATCGTTGTGTTCCTTGTGGAGTTTATTTCTTTGAGGTTAAGATACTTACGAACGGAGACGGACGGTGAATAACTGATAGCGAATTCTCAAGAGCTGTTATGAGTTCACTGACTGGGGGCTCATGTACCTTCTTGTATCGTTGTGTTCCTTGTGGAGTTGATTTCTTTTGATAGAGCTTGATACAGAAAGACAAAATAAATATGATCCAAGAGAGTTAAAGCAAGAGTTATTTGCGACAAGGTAGGTTACATAAACAGCTACAGATTACAAAGGTGTTTTACAGACTCTTCTTTTGCATTCTAATCTTATTTCAAGCATGCCCTTATAACCTATATTATTCCATAACCTCTTTGGCTGTGTTGTAAAGTGGTCAACACGTTTAGCAACGAATCCGCGGGCCTGTCTTGGAATCCCGTCCCGGCCAGTAGGCGCCAAGTCCACCCAATTTTTCACCCTTCCTTTCGGGCTGATCGATAAATGGGTACTTGGAGAAATCTGGGGAAGGTAAATGTGGTAGCCCGGATGTCACACTGGCCTTGTGTCCCGCGGTAATGGGTTATTCCCCATCACAAAGTCTGGGCAAATAAATCGGAGATGGGCACCGAGGTCACGCGCAGCTATAGCGTATGCTCCCAACTTTAACTTCACTTATTTTATTAAAAAAAACTATTTTATATAATTTCATAACCTATTCTTATTTAATTTCATAGCCTATTTTACCTCAAGCATTGGCCTTATAACCTATTTTGTAACTTCTGCTACAGGATTATTTATTTGAAAAGAAATGGTGACGCGGCAACAGTTCTGGATCAATCTTTTTTTCGGCCACCTCTTTTAATTCTTTTTTGGGAGCAGCGAGTAGCGGGCTTTTTTTATTATTGTTTTCTTTTTTTCTGCCCTTGAGCTGCTTCCTTTGTTGTAAAAAAAAATAAAAATGATGATCGAAAACCCCTCGTGTAGTTGGCGCCCTCGTCCCAGATGCCAAGAGGCGATCCCCAAGGTGCCATCAGCCACAATGATCCGTAGAGTTGCTCCCATAATCACTCAGTACGTTGAGCAGCCCGCTGGGAAGAAATCACCCACACAGTCCCGTATACAAATCTTATTCATAACCCTGCCATCACTGAGGATCACAAAGCATAGACTATATAAATAACCTGAGAACATAGTCGACGGATTTTACGAGGCGAATCGGTCAAGGATCACAATTCCAGTGCCAGAGTTTGGGACAGTTGAAGGTCAATTGGACAGGGCAGAACTCCCGAGCCTCCCATTACCTCTGCGGGAGGCCATACATAGAACATAAGGATGATATTGATACTAAATGACAATAACCCTGAAATTTACTTTTCAAATAGATATATCCCTAATATAGATAGACAGAAAGATAGATAGATAGATATATAGATAGATAGAGATAGATAAATAATTACGAGAGAGAGAGAGAGAGAGAGAGAGAGAGAGAGAGAGAGGAGTGCTGGAGGAGAGGAAATAGGCGGCGAGGGAGCCGTCCAGCTAATGCTTCTTATGATGAGAACTTGACGTGGCTGAGGCGCCATATCACCCCTCCTGCTACCAACACCCCATCATCGACACTGCTCCCTCTCAATACCCCCAAACCACCACCACCACCACCACCACCACGGCCACCTCAACCTCAACACCCCACCACAACCCTCGCCACCACTCCTCCCTCTCAGTCTCGCCACCACCACCACCATCACCACATCACCACAACAACCTCAACAACAATCACCACCTCCACCACGGCCACCTCAACCTCAACACCCCACCACAACCCTCGCCACCACTCCTCCCTCTCAGTCTCGCCACCACCACCACCACCACATCACCACAACAACCTCAACAACAATCACCACCACCACCACCTGCTGCTGCTACTATGCACTCATAACTCCTTCTTCATACCATTCTCATTCCTACGTGTGCCTAGCTTGAGTCACGTTGCTACAGACACCCAAGACACGGTGTTTGCCCAACTGTCTGCCTCTTTTTTTTTTCCTTGAATGTCTTTCCCGCCGTCTACCATGCTGTCTGTTAAGTTTACGATCTTTATTTGCTTCCATGAAACGTTTAGAAAATCATGTAATGGAGAAAGTAAAGTTTGGGGCATATGCTATAGCTGCGCGTAATGGAACAAATCATATAAATAGTATCTGGTCCAAAACTGTCTATGCAATAATGCTATAAGTTTTCTGCTAGGTTGAAAATACAAATGTACTTTATGCTCGCCGATACAGCAAGGTCAACCAACAGGAAACAAGCGAATGACACAAAATCCGACTAATCCGATCAAAATGCTTCCCATGCGGCCAAGCAATCCTACCACTAAGCCAAGGCGACAAAAGAGCATCGGTTTGAAACTCATCCCGGCCAAGGCCTATAAATCTGAGATGCATATTTTACCTTTCTTCAACAAGCCACAGTGTGTGTTTATGTGCGTGTGCGTGTGTGTGTGTGTGTGTGTGTGTGTGTGTGTGTGTGTGTCGGGAAAGGTTAGTCATGTGATTAATCAATGCATATTAATAGTGAGTTAGGAGGAGGAGGAGGAGGAGGAGGAGGAAAAGAAAAAAAGAACAAGAACAAAATGAAGAAGAAAGAAGAGGCGGAAAAGAAGAAAATAAAAATGAGAACAAGAACAAGAAAATAAAATGGTAGGAAAAGAGGAAAAGATAATGGAACTAACAGTGGAGAAAGAGGAGTAAGAGGTGGGAGAGGAAGAAAGAAAAAAAAATTGTAACAGGCGCGGGTAGTCAAATTTTCCCTCCATCCGGCTTCAGTTTTTATCATGATCATCGCCCTTTTAATCACTCAGTATATATTTTTCTCACCGGTGTTTTTTTGTTCTTCCATGTCACTTTCTTCTTTGTGCCTATTTTTACACTTTCCATCTCAACATTTTCTCTCTATGCGTATCTCACTCATCTTTTCATCTGTATCTCCTCCTGCCTACGACTTGAACTCTTTCAAGAGGAGGGTATCAGGACACCTCTCTTTCCGAAACTGAACCCTCTTTCGGCCACCTCTTTGGATTCTTTTTAGGAGCAGCGAGTAGCGGGCTTTTTTATTATCGTTTCCTTTTTTGTGCTCTTGAGCTGTCTCCTTTGTTGTAAAAAAAAATCTATTTATCTTTCCTTAGTACTTGGTCTAATTCTTCTTATGGATAAACAAAACATGTCGGAATGGAGAGAAGGCAAAGCGTCAATCAATGCAGATTCCGGAGCAACAGGTAAAGGAAGCAAGGTCATAGGCAAACACATCCCCCTTGCCTTCACCTTGACATAGGGCAAGATGCGGCATACACACGAGATGGCTTAGTTAGGAGGAATACTGCTACTCCGGCCACGGGCGAGATGGGGAGTCAGGGGCTGTAACACGGCTGTCAAACCAATGACCAGAGGACGTGTTGACTCCTCCCTGAACACGATATTGTATTTCTGGCCGAAGGAAGAGAGCCAGGCACAGATGCGACCTTTGTGTATGTTTGGGTCCGTGCTCCCTTCCCTTTTGATGATGCATGGTAGAGAGTGTGTGTGTGTGTGTGTGTGTGTGTGTGTGTGTGTGTGTGTGTGTGTGAAGTATAATTATAGTGATTTATGTTTTTTTGCTTTTTTCGTCTCTATTAAATGCATACAGTTGATGAATGTGCGTGTGTGCATTTAATTATTTCTAAGGAATTCTTGCAAGAGACGAGCATTTGCACACTCAGTTTCACTCGTTCGCTCACTCACTCATTCACACACACACACACACACACACACACACACACACACACACACACACACACACACACACACACAGACCCACAGTACCTTGCAGTTAAGTTCAGTAATCAAGTGGACATTCAGGTTAATGACGCACCCATACTGAAACATGGTTGGGGAAAGAAAGTTAAGCTAATATTGATTTATATGCACAAACGCCTACACGCATACCTGTGTTCCTGCTCACCTTATAGCATTAGAATTTATTGTGTACATGTCTTTTAAACTATTGCAAGGTGGGGGGGGGGTTGTTTGTTTGCTTATGTGTGTGTGTGTGTGTGTGTGTGTGTGTGTGTGTGTGTGTGTGTGTGTGTGTGTGTGTGTGTGTGTGTGTGTGGGCGCGCGCAGGTGTTTGGTATGCATAGGTGTGATGTTTATATTCATGTGTTTGTGAAGGGAGTGTGATTATTCTGCCACAGCCTCAGCCTTCACCCCCAAGGAACTGAACTGACCAGCAGATGCCCTCACTACCACCACCGCCGCCGCTATCACCGCCACTGGACTAACAGCCACACGGATCACAGCAACGGCCTTCACCTCCAGTGTCAAACGTTTCTAGAGGCATAGGACCGTTCATTACTGTATTTTCCATGACTGTACCACTAACACCATCACAAGCTCTCACCACAGTCACATTCACCCACACCACTAGGAGCATTCATCGATACCATCACCACCACCATCATCACTACGGCCGTCTCGCAATTCTTCCGCCATAAATATAACAATGCCACAATTATCATCACTATCAGCAAAATAGTCTTCACCGTCACCAACAGAGTAAGCACCCTTTTATAGGCTTTCTTATCATCAGCACAGCCATTAAAATCGTCAGCATCACCACCACAACAATAGGCGCTCTCCCATAACCCCACTAACGCGACCAGCATCACCCCACCCTTACCCACACTCACAACCCCCAACATCGCCACCAAAGGCCCATTCCTGTATCACAGTCAACACCACTAAGCACTAAAAAACTTCACGACCAAAATTTGTAGCAGTTCTCCACAGGATCACCACACCGCAGTTAAATGTCTACGACGCCTCAGCCACCTCCATCACCATCATTGCCATATTTCGTCATCGCAAAGTTCACCAATACTTCTATCAACAGAAATTTCTCACCACCACCATTTCGAACACTACCACTATCAGCCAGCACTAGTTCATTTTTTTTATCCACAACTTAAGGTATACCCATCAAAGACCTTTACTTATGTGTAGCAAAACGATTTTCACTAAAGACTTTCAATCTTCGCTCATTATTTCTTCCTAACTGTAACCACTTACATTAAAAGAAGTAGCATCACTAAATTTACCTGTTTCTAGCACTTTCACACTTTTTCACACTATCACAAACACTTTTTACATCCCTGTTAAGGACGGATTCACGACATCGATCACCAATATCTTACCACGCACGCACACTGACACATATGTATGATTTAATAATGACAAACCACACTATCATATATCACTTTTACCCGGAATTCCTACTAACTAAAAAAAAAAATGCCAGTTAGACAACAGTTTGAAATGGGAAACATTCGCTGAAGTTGAACATATGCGCACGTGTATTTGTAACAAAGAGAGGGAGAAGAAAAATGTGTATTCACTCTCCCCTCCCCAAAAAAATTAAAGGAAAGAAAAAAAAGGTGAAAAGAAATCGAGAAAAAAAGATGCATGCAAGAGACAAGTGAATAAATGATGGATACACTTGTCGATTTTTGTACATATTTTTTACATTCCTTTGTTTTCCTCTCTCTCTCTCTCTCTCTCTCTCTCTCTCTCTCTCTCTCTCTCTCTCTCTCTCTCTCTCTCTCTCTCTCTCTCTCTCTCTCTCTCTCTCTCTCTCTCTCTCTCTCTCTCTCTCTCTCTCTCTCTGTGTGTGTGTGCTTGTGTGTGTGTGTGTGTGTGTGTGTGTGTGTGTGTGTGTGTGTGTGCAAGACCAGCATATTTTCACACCGGATGAAGTATTCCGCAGAGTTTTTTCAGTGTTGTCATCGAGTGTTTGTTATTGTTTTATTACAGCTCATACCGCATGTAACTCCCATTCGCCGCCGCCGCCGCCGTCCCACCCACCGCAGCACGCACCACCGCACCCCGCACCCTCACCACCACGACCACCAGTCCCACACGCCTTCCTCCCTGCATTTCTCCCTCACGAATTCACCCCCCAACTATATACACATAACAACAACTGCTCCTCCCCCTCCTCCTCATCATCATCATCATCGTCAGCTGCATATTCTGTTCTGTTCTTTTGTTCTGCTCCTCAACCATCCTCCCAAAACAGCCTGAAATCGTTCCTACTTACGTGCTCCCCTTCACCTCCTGATGCTCCTCCACTCAAACCCTCTACCCACTGCAGGCCTCCTCGTCACCTTTGCATCCTAAGCCTTCCACCCTCCTCTCACTTGTTCTGCACCTGTTCGACACCAATTCAAATCACCCCACTGATCTTCACACCCCATCCACACCACCACACATACCACTGTTTTCTTCCCTCTGCTTCCATTCCAATTACTCTTTCTCTCTCCACAGCTATTTCACTTCCATTCCGACTCTCCCCGCCCAAACACATGAAAACATACTCTCTTCCATGGCTCCTCTCCCCGCCCTGCAGCTTGTTCTCCCTGTTCTTCTTTCAGTGTGCTTTCCCTGACCTCTAACCATCTCCCTCTTCACATCAGTGCCGTGGTATAGTGTAGTATGGAGGTGATGGTGATAGCGTCGAGAGTGGAGATAAGTAATGGCAGATGCTACCTACATAACCCCTCCCCCCCTCCCACACACACACACACTTTTTGTTATAGTTTTCCCTTAACTCCCCTTACCGTCCCCTTCAAAATAATAACATCTCTCTCATTAATCAATCCAGTCCCTCCTACGTCACACCCTTTTGCACCTCTCACTCTCATCCCATCTCTTCTCCCCTTGCACACACACACACACACACACACACACACACACACACACACACACACACACACACTACAAAGACTCATTCAATTCCGCACGAGTCCGCACGCAGCGTCCCACACTCCGCATCCCTATCTCACCCCACCCCACCCCACCCCACCCCACCCTCCGCCCCGCCCCACCCTCCGCCCTACCTTTCGAGAACAATGCTGCATCCTCCGCGCCCCCACCACGCCCAAACACGCCGCAAACCAACCCCAGCCCCGCCCCCAGCCCCCTCTTCCCCAGTAACTTAGCGCCCCCACTCTCCTTCCCTGCCACCTTCTCGTTCATAATGTGTGTCCTGTCTCGCCTCTCCTTTCTCTCTCTCTCTCTATCCCTCCCTCCCTCAGATCGGCTCCGGAAACGGGATTGTGGTGCTGCAATTACTAAACCGATGGTGATGATCTGGTGTGTGTGTGTGTGTGTGGGGGTGTGTGTGTGGGGGGGGGGATAGTGTCTTCGTTTGTTTGTTAGTTTATTTTGTCTTTGCAGTGTCTTTAGTAGGAACATCAACACACACACACACACACACACACACACACACACACACACACACACACACACACACACACACACAGGTAAATCATTTTTATCTAGGTGTGAGAGGGCATGGGGCATAGAAGAGTGAAGAGAGGAGAGGAGAGGAGAGGAGAGGAGAGGAGAGGAGAGGAGAGGAGAAAGGAAAAGGAGAGGACAGAGGAAGAGGAGAATAGCAGAGCAGAGAAAAAAGTTAAGTTGATGAGAGCAGAAGAGACGATAAATAAGGAGAGGAAAAAGAGAAAAAGAAAACAATAACAAAATAATGAAAAGAAAAAAAAAACAGGACCAGAAGAACTGCAAAAAAGCATGAACACGAAAACAAAATCTCGCGAGAAAACAAAATAAGAAACACAAAAAGAACATAATATAAAACAGTAGGAAAAAAAAGATGAAAATTCGAGAGAGAGAGAGAGAGAGAGAGAGAGAGAGAGAGAGACGGGGAGGCGGAGAAGGGGGAGACTCAATTATCTCTCCCCTTTGTTTCTCTCTTTCTCTCCCACCTCACTGTTCGTACATTTCATTCCATTTGTCTCTCTCTAGTTTTCATTTTATGGTTCGGCAGTGAAACTTATGAATAAATATTTAGTTTTATTCCAACTGTCCCTAGACACATATACACCCCCCCTCCCCCACACGCCCCCACCCTCCCTCCTTCCCAACTCCCATCACTAACTCTCTCCTCCCTCCCCTCTCTCTCTCTCTCTCTCTCTCTCTCTCTCTCTCTCTCTCTCTCTCTCTCTCTCTCTCTCTCTCTCTCTCTCTCTCTCTCTCTCTCTCTCTCTCTCTCTCTCTCTCTCTCTCTCTCTCTCTCTCTCTCTCTCTCTCTTCTTCTCTCTCTTTTTCATATTTCCTTTCCCTTTTCCCTTCTCCTCCCGTTCTTGCCTCCGTGCTGCCTACCTCCCTCTTTCCCTACCTCCCTCATCTCCCTCAAGCATTGTCAAATTTCGTCCAACACTCCCTATTATTCTTCCCTCATCACCTCTTTCCCCAATTTCAACATACTGAGGCCTCTTTTTTTTATCTCCATTCATCAATTCTTTTCTTGCTTTACTCTCCATAGACGTAGAATGAAGGGGAACTGGATGATATAAAGAACAGGTGAGAGGGTGAATAAACGGATGGTTCCTGAATAATGAATGTATGAAAAGGAATGAAAGACTGAATGAGAATGAATGAATAAGTGGATGAATGGATGGGTGGATGCGGGGCGATAGCATGAACAGTAACAGCGCAAGTAAAATTTATATATACATGTGAAAACGAAAAGGATGGAATGTTAATGCCTTTGTACGTGTGTGTGTGTGTGTGTGTGTGTGTGTGTGTGTGTGTGTGTGTGTGTGTGTGTGTGTGTGTGTGTAGTTGCATTTACCTATTTGTAGTACACAGGGTCTGAGCTACACTCCTCCGGTCCCGTCTCCATATCTATAATTGTCCAGTCCTGTGTGTGTGTGTGTGTGTGTGTGTGTGTGGTGGGGGGGGGGGAGGATAACTACCCGTATACAAGAAGCGGCTTGGCGTACCCTTGATCATTCTGAAAACACGCCCTGGTATAGTAAGCTGAGCGCATCTTTGGGAATGTGTTGCTTTTCTGCGCGTGCTTACTTCCTACAGCCCACAAAACAGGCAAGCAGAACGTGCTCTTACTGGGTTAGACAGCACCCTCATGCCAACACGATCACCGCCCCACTTCTAAAAGGCTGCTGCTCGTTTCTTCTCGCCCGGCAGATAACGTATGGTAGTTCCCTTTTAAGTCTAGATTTTCTAATGGATACGGTTAATCACACTTAAGTGAGGATTGGGTGAAGAAAAAAAAGAATTTGGGGCTCGGCTAGGGATATAGCTTAGATTGGGACGAGCTTATGTTTAGCATTGAGATACGTAAGGTATTGACAGACAAATTATGACTAGGCTGTTAGTGCTGTTATGATTAGGTATGCTAAGGGTTAGTGTAATTTCCGGGCTAAAATAATGTTGCAATGCGTCCAACCTTTACGGCTCAGTAAAATGGAGTTTATTTCAAATAATACGTAAAAAGGAAAGGCACATATCTGGATAGAAATGCACGCTATATCATACATTTATACAACGCATGCGTAACACGGAATTAATATGAAACATTACACGCAGAATGGCAATTAAATTTTAGTGGGCAGTGGATAATACCAGTTTTCTACAGTCTTACCAAGATGATAAGACAATTAAATGCGAAATCTAATACTGATGAAAGAATGTTCTTCAAAATCAGTTATGTAAGAGAGAGAGAGAGAGAGAGAGAGAGAGAGAGAGAGAGAGAGAGAGAGAGAGAGAGAGAGAGAGAGAGAGAGAGAGAGAGAGAGAGAGAGAGAGAGAGAGAGAGAGAGATTAATGAACGATAAACGTATGCAAATGAGCATTAATCTAAAAATAAACAGATAAAATAACGAATGGAAAATACTAATAAAATGACACTTTATGATACTTGCTTCTTTTTCTTACTTGATAATGACCAAAATATGCACGTCAATATTCAATCATTTTTGCTATACAGAAAACTCATCTTCTTATGTTTTCTTTTTTAATATAATTATTTTACTTTTCCACCCTTTAATGAAATGGATCTATCGAGTACACCTGCATGCCCAAACACACTACACAAGAACTACAAATAATAAATCATGGCGACTAAGATACGCTCAGTACTTTATTAGGTGTTAAAACTATGGATTCATATTTTGTGTGGAGGAGTTGGGCTTTGAAGCTAAATAAGATGCATGGAATGGCTTCTTTTTTCATACAATGTCATGTTATCCTATTCGCTTCACTAAGACTGGCCGGGATCACGACGCTATAGAGTGGAAGAGGATAAAAATAAGATGACGACTAACGGATAGGTTGGTAGCACTTCCTGGAAAATCGTTGGCAAGTACATTAGCCTGGAGTGAAAGATGTGTAATTAAGACTTTGTCCCCGGGTCGATGTGAGTGCATCAGTTTGTATGAATAATAATTGGAGGCACGACATGGAATGTTTGTTCTCGGCAATGATTGACCGGGTAGTGGAGGCAAGTGTTTTGGTGTGTGTGTGGGGGTGGGGTGGGGGGGGGGGGGTTGACCTGTTAGTGGTGGTGGTTGTTTTGTTCGTAGTGATAGTAATGGTGGGAACGGTATTAGGGAGTATTTGTGTAGGGGTTGTTGTAGAGATGATAGTCTGGTTTGTCTGTTTGTTGTGGTGGTGGTGATGATGGTGGTGGTCAGTCTGAAAGTGGTGGTGGTGGTGGTGGTTAGAGGCGGTTTGAAAGTGGAGGTGTTTTTGTGGTGGTTATGGAGGTAGCAGTGGGGGTGGGGGTGGTTGTGGTTATAGTGACCGTGGTGGTGGTGGTTGGAGGCGGTCTGAAAGTGGAGCTGATTTTGCGGTGGTTATGGAGGTGGTGGTTATGGTTTTAGTGGCCGTGGTAGTAGTGGTGGTGGTGGTGGTCGGTCTGATACGCTATAGTGAGGATGTTTTGGTGGTTGTGGTTGGAGGAGGGAGTAAGGGTTGGGGGGGGGGAAGGGTCTGATAGTGAGGGCTGAGTGACGACCCCGCCAGCCATTACCCGATAAAGTCGACACCTGCGCCACCTGGTATCACGGTTGCCAGACACCTTCGTTCTTCTCCTCCTCCTTAGCCAGCCAGCCACCCTCTCTTGACACCGGCCGCCAAACACTGTCTACCTCTTCTACTGATAATAACTGTATCTACTCCTTTCTTGCCCCCACTTAGCTATTACCCGTCTATGTAATTATCTATATATCTTTATCTAACTATGTATCTAGTCCGTTTTTTCATCGCTTTTCTACTGATAGTATTTGTGTCTACTCCTTGTTTGCTCCACTTACCTACGATCTGTCTGGCTATCTATCCATCTATCCTTCTATCTATCTGTGTCTCTGATCCATACTTTCGTCCCTTATCTCACCGTCATAAACTGTCTACCTCATCTACTGATAACATTCGTGTCTACTTTCTTGCTCCCACTTAGCTATTGTCGGCCTACTTACCTATCTATCTACCAATCTTTTTATCTATCCGTCTATCTAATCCCTCCTTCCGTCTATTTTCTTGCCCCAGTACACTGTCTACCTCTGCTTCTGACAACAGTTGTGTGTACTCCTTCTTGCCCCACTGAGCTACTATCCGACCTACCTGTCTATTTATCTATCTTTTTATCAATCGGTCTATCTATTCACTTCCGTCACTTTTCTTGCCGCTAACGCTTCATCCTTTCTCTCATTTTCCATCTACTCTTTTTTCTAGCTATCTGATCCTTAAGACTTCCGGCTCATTTATGCTATTTCCTACTCATTTGTCCGTCAGTCTGCCAACACAACATAACGGCTCAGTTCCTTCTTTCATCCCTTCCGTCGTTCTTGGGTTTTCCTCCCACTCCATCCTTCCCTGTAAAACAATGAGCGAAAAAAGAAAAGAAGAAGACAACGAGTCGAAAAGATCATTCCCTCCATCCACAGAAAAAATCCAATAAAATGAGTAGCGCTTCAGGCATTTACTCGAACAATTGTGTTAAACGTCACACTATGTTTTCAGTGTTCCGTGTTGGGGAAAAAATATATATGACCGAAGGTGTTGCTGGCTTGGGGCGTGACCTCCTCCTTCTTCTTCTTTTTCATATTTTTTTTTATTCTGCTTATTCGTCTTCTACTTCTTCTTTCTCCTCTTTTTGTTTTCTTCTTCTTCTATTTTGTTTTCTTTTTCTTCTTTTTCTTCTTCTTTTTCGAGTTCTTCTTTTTCGTGTTCTTCTTCTTTGTGTTCTTCTTCTTCGTCTTCTTCATTTTCTTCTTTTTCTTCTTCTACTTCGTCTTCTATTTTTTCTTCTTCTTCGTCTTCTACTTCTCCTTCATCTTCTTCTTCGTCTTCGTCTTCTTCTTCTTCTTCTTCTTCTTCTTCTTCTTCTTCTTCTTCTTCTTCTGCTTCTTCTTCTTTGTGTGTCGGCGGTGGCGGTGTGTGGCATCAGCAGCGGCTATCTCCCGGATGGTGTAATTCCCAGGCCGGACTCGACGCCAGTTTTGTAAAAAGTCCCCATATCTGGCGGATTTTTGCGGCGTGCTCCCCCGCCTCAAAATGTAGCTCCGCGCTCCCTCTTGAATTAAAAACCAGATGCCGGAGACTTAAGCTAATTGGATTCCGAGAGAGAGAGGAGGAAACGGCAGCCTTTATGGTTCTCTGATTACTTCTTGGTGGACGGCTCTCGGAGGTTGAGTGAGGCGAGATGGAGGACAGGAGGGCAGGCAGACAGGTAGGCGCAGGTAGATAAGTAGGAGAGCAGGTAGGTAGGCAGGGGGGTTAGGTAGATGGGCAGGAAGACATGAAGGTTGAGAAGTAGTGATGTTTGCAGTACAGCAGACGGTCATGCAGGCAGAAGACAGGTAGGTAGGCTGAAAGGCCGGCAGGTGAGGCAGACATACAGAAACAAATGCAGGCAGGTAGCTAGGCATGCACATAGGTAAGTTGACAAGTAAGAAAACAAACAAATAAGAGCAGTTGATGAAGCAGTTCGGAATACAGACAGGTAAGTACAAAAGAAGATAAGAAAACAATGGAACAGGTAAGACAGGTGAGGCATTTAAGCAAGCAAGCAAACGAGCAAATACGAGAGCCATGCAGACAAAAATATCAGGTAAAGAGTTGATACAGGTAGGTACACAAGCAAGTAAATCAGGTCAGCAAAACAAAAAACGGCGTCAGGCAAGCAGGAAGGGAGCGAGGTATAGGCAAGTTACGTGGGGCGTGATGAGACAAGCAGACAGGAGGGTAGGCTATATATAAGGAGTGCCAGCTTAGGTAAAAGTGTAAGGAGAGGCAGATTGGCAGGAGGTGAAGGTCGGTTAGATAAGCCAGGATATAGGTGAAGTGGGGCTTAGGTGTGGGAGGCTGGGGCAACGACGCAGAGGAGGACGAAGAAGTCTTTTGTATGGTAACTTTATCCCTTTGAGGCTTCACGATCACTTTGTCTCTATTGCAGTATGTATCCATCGCCCCCTCTCTCTCTCTCTCTCTCTCTCTCTCTCTCTCTCTCTCTCTCTCTCTCTCTCTCTCTCTCTCTCTCTCTCTCTCTCTCTCCCACACACACACACACTCACTACTGACACACAAAGGAACATCACTTTGAAATGTAAAAACAGATAAGAAAAAACATCCAGTTGAATGGGATAGGAAATATAAGCAAACAAACAAGCACAAAGACTGGCGCACACACACACACACACACACACACACACACACACACACACACACACACACACACACACACACACATACGAGGCTAAAAACAAACAAAAAAAATAAAAAGAAAGGAGAGAGAGAGAGAGAGAGAGAGAGAGAGAGAGAGAGAGAGAGAGAGAGACTGAATTTCCACTCTCTCGCAACCTTTGACCTCTGAGGCGTAGGTGATTCTCTCTTCCACGATTTTAATGACTCCTTGAAGGCTCAGACTGAAGAACAGGAGGAGGAGGAGGAGGAGGAGGAGGAGGAGAAAAAGTAAGTGGAGAGAGGGACGAACGAATAGACGGATACACGGAAAGGGTAAGGAGAACAGAAGGAAAAAAAATGATTGATATTGCGGTGGAGGTACCATGGAAGACAGAAATAGGGAGGAAAGGGGAGGGAGAACTGGAGGTAAGGAAGAAAGGGGAAGAGGGGAAGGGATGGACGGAGGGAGAAAAGGAAGTGCGGAGGGCAGTGAAGGGAGAAGGAAGGAAGGAAGGGAGATAAAGGGGGGATGGAGGGAGAGGTATATTTTGAATGAATGGGTGGTAAAAATTGTAGGAGGTAGACGAGGAAAAAATATGTGAAAGATGAGCAAGAGGAGGAGAAAGGAGGAGGAGCAGGAGGAGGAGCAGGAGGAAGAAGAGGAGGTCGAGAAACAAGAGAGAAACAACGTAACTTCAAATAAAAACCGAACGTAGATGTTGGAGGCAAGATAACATGAAGGAGGAGGAGGAGAAGGAGGAGGAAGAGAAGAAAGAGACGAGGGATACGAGAATTACAGTGCCGATAAAAAGGGACTACAGATGATGAAGGGGAAGTAAGTGAAAGTATAAAGAGGACAAGGGCTCGGGAGAACTAACGAAAGAAGGTATAATTAGAAGAGGGTGAAAGGGGAAGGAAGGTGAAGAGAAAGAATGAGAGGAGAAAGGGAAGGGTGAGCTAAGGGAGTCATTGCACGAAACATGAAGACAGGGAGAAGAAGGAAAGAAAGATAAAGAAGAAGAAGAAGAAGAATAAAAAGAAGAAGAAGACGAAGACGAAGACGAATAACAAGAAGAAGAAGAAGAAGAAGAAGAAAAAAGAAGAAAAAGAAGAAGATACATACAAACTATCACCATACACACCCAAACTAAGGAAGAATGTAGTCAGACACTTACAGTTACGGGCTCAAGTCCTTCCCAGTTATGTAAGTCAACGAATATATGAATAGGTAAATGATTAAGTGTGTGTGTGTGTGTGTGTGTGTGTGTGTGTGTGTGTGTGTGTGTGTGTGTGTGTGTGTGTGTGTGTGTGTGTGTGTGTGTGTGTGTGTGTGTGTGTGAAGGGGAAGTGATGGTGTCCGATTCTATTTTGTTTCCTATGTACAAACACCAGAGTTCACTATGCTCCACTTCGACAAACTTTCTCCCCATATGACAATACACACGCCACCTCTTCATTATTTGCTTCAACATTACAAATTATGAAGGTTAAAAATATCGCCTCGGATTGGAGTTTCAGTCTAGCTCCAGGTAAATCAGTTCCCCCGAGGTTAGTTAGACGTTCCGCACCTTTCCATCTTGTCCCCTCTCCTCCTAAATGCTAGCAATATACATGGAGAATGAATCTTATGTGTGTGTGTGTGTGTGTGTGTGTGTGTGTGTGTGTGTGTTGGGGGGAGGGGAGTTACCCGTACAGCTCTCTTGTACGGTAGACCTAAAGCTTTTTTTCTTCACTCAGTAATCAATTATGCTGTTTTCCTCACGACTTTTTCTACTCTCTTTTTCTCTCTCTATCTACTCCTTAAATTCCGCCACAGTGTTGTTTCTTTGCTATCTCTTATCGATATTATGACGCTGATTGCTCTGTTCAGCGGCCTAACTGCATGCCGCCATCCCATCCAGGACCTCGCTACCCAAGCCTTTCTACCTAAATCACCCCTCTGCTGTCAAGCCTGCGAGTCAACTAATATCCTCACTGTTTCACCCCCTTCCCTGGTAAATTCTGGAACGGCATTTCATCTTCTGTAATTTATTTTCTGGTATCTATCCTATATTCGTGTGTAGGATCTGCGTACTGTAGGCTTTCCTCTTTTACATTTTGGCATGCAAGTGGTCTGCCTTCTTTCCCGTGAAAAAAGTAATTTCGCACACGACCATTGTCTTCTATTTCACACAAAAAAACATTCACGCAATCGCTTACTCGTTCAGAACGTACATAGTTTTTACCTTTGCATATATCGAACGGGTGGATGACGAGGATTAACCCAAGGCCAGGTGAGCCACTCTCTCACCTGTGCCTCTGATGGGGATTACATTTTTTCAACATCGGTGTACAGGCATTTGGCGTATTTTTAAGGGGAAATCGGGAATGGGAATAATAACTGAAAAAATTCCCTTTCAAACTGAATGAACGGAAAATCACATAAAAGATAATCAGAGTTTATTCTTTCTGAGGTTTAAAGAATGGAGAAAAGTGTAAGTTTTGAAAAAAAAGTACTTTTGGTCAAACTGATTCTATCCTCTCTCTCTCTCTCTCTCTCTCTCTCTCTCTCTCTCTCTCTCTCTCTCTCTCTCTCTCTCTCTCTCTCTCTCTCTCTCTCTCTCTCTCTGTGTGTGTTTACACTTATTCTGATCCAATATAAAACAGTTTGTTTGTGTAGATACAAAGTCTTACCTCGATGTGGAAACAATGTTAGTTCATGAAAACAATAAACGGTTAAAACAAAATGGGAAGGATGATAACAATAATGACATTATAAATAATGACAGTATTAGCAATAATATATATTGTCCTTATTATCAAATATATTGCCACTGTCAATATTATAATTTATAATAATTATACTCATAAATAACATATAATACAGAAGAAGAAGAAGAAGAAGAAGAAGAAGAAGAAGAAGAAGAAAAGAAGAAGAAGAAGAAGAAACTGTATCCCAAGCAAGGATTATAATTAAGCAGTTTAATGGACATGAATGAGGAGGTGATAATACACGTAGCAATGAGTATAATGGATAAATTCAAGTTCTGGAAATAAGTAACAAAATAATGGTTCACGAATATATGAGAAACTGGGCAGATATTTGGTTGACGCAAACAAGAATATAAGTTTAACATTGGGATTAGATAGATTTATGTGAGTGGAGGAAAGATGAGTAGCCATGTGCTGGAAAGCCTGCTTCTTGTGGTCTCCTTATATGTTTGGGTATTGGTATGTATTGCTTTCCTTATATATTAGTGTATCATTTTGTATTGGTCTCCTATGTGTCACTGTGTACTGGTCTCCTTAAATCTCTATGTATTATAATGTATTCTTGTGTACTCTTTTGTATTCTCGTATTCATTTAGTTTCGGCGACAAGTCTCAATTATTCTCGTGGTGTGTTCAGAAAGAAAGAATGAACGTTCCGGCGTGCAGAGAGAAGGGTTAACACGTGTGATGCTTTCTGCGCGTAAACACCTAAAAGCGAGGCGAGGCGAGGCGGGGAAACTGAATGATTTACATGTGTCGGAGCGGCCCGGCCCGGTGCATATTTTGTGGGGTTTTATTTATTATTTCCCCTTTATTTTTACACGTCACACACTTTTGTCTCAATATTTTTGGATGTCTATTGCTGTGTGTTGGGAGGGAATGTTTTTTTTTGTGTGTGTGTATGTGTGGGTGCGTGCCTACGTGTGTGTGTGTGTGTGTGTGTGTGTGTGTGTGTGTTTTTTTGCGTGGGTGTGGGTGGGTGTGTGCCTGTGTTTTGTTTGTTTGTTTGTTTGTTTGTTTGTTTGTGTGTGTGTGTGTGTGTGTGTGTGTGTGTGTGTGTGTGTGTGTGTGTGTGTGTGTGTGTGTGTGTGTGTGTAAATGTACTGTAATTATAAGCAAGGTGGTGAATGAGGTAAGGTCATTCAAATCTACTTTGCCAGTGATATAAGATGAATGAATACTGATATTGTACAATTTTTTTTAAAGGCAAATAGAGAAAAGTGAAAAAAGCGATTCGTACAGTAATAAAAACAGCATAGTCTGCCCCGTCCATCCCTTCTACGACAACCCCGTCAAAAGGCGAGCATCAAAACATAAAGGCAACCAAATTTGACCATTTTTAGGCATATATTTCTGTTTATTTATAGGAGGGGCAAGTAATAGTTTTTTTTTTGTTTTTTTTTTTTAAATAGAGCCCTTCATCTGCAAGTGAAAATGAGGCTCGTAGCTATCCTTACTCTAATACGTCACCTACTTCAATACCACTTACGATGAAGGGTGAATTAACTCATTATACTCGTTGCCGCTTTCATCATTATAACAAATATATTGCTCGTATCCCAAAGCCATTGTGTCATTATTGTGGTGGACTTTGCTTACTGTCATGATATTAGCAAAGAGAAAAAAAATTGACTGAAGACCCACCACATCACTCTTACGATTAAGTACAAATGATACTCGAAAATACTATTATAAGTGACTAATCGTCTCGTCAACTCTAACATTACCGCCCACATACATTTTTTACGCACTCAGTTTGAAGGTGGAGCAAGCACACTGTAGCCACTCTGAAATCCACACGCAACTCCAGGCACACATGTTTAGGTATATTAGCTATTCATTTCTTATTTACAGTGGAAGCGGAGCAAGCACACAACAGCGACACTGAAATAAACATACTTCTTTAGACACATAATAAAATACAGTGCCATTAAATCGACATGAAACTCAAGACACATGATAACGCACAGTCCCCTCTTGCAGCTCGTACTCGAGGCTAAACAAGTGCACTGTCGCAACTCTGCCAGTCCAGTGACCCGCCACTGCCGCCTAAGTGGACCCACAGTCAACCTTTAATGCGACTTTGAAGTGAGACACACATTGATCTTTCGCTCTCTTGTTCCACTCTTTTGTGTTTGATGGCATGTGAACCGAGAAGGAAAGAACACAGAGAGAGAGAGAGAGAGAGAGAGAGAGAGAGAGAGAGAGAGAGAGAGAGAGAGAGAGAGAGAGAGAGAGAGAGAGAGAGAGAGAGAGAGAGAGAGAGAGAGAGAGAGAGAGAGAGAGAGCGTACAGTGATAGGTGAAGGAAGATTAAAATACATACTTCCCCTTCGTCAACAACCCAGGAGCTACATATCTGTATTCCTGGGATGAATGTTGCAGTGGCATCATGCTAAGGAAGGAGAGCAGGGACATGCGAGGACGTAGAGTGGTCAAAAACACGCACTTCCACAAGCATAAGAAACGTACGTCTTCCTGGAATGACGAACCCAAATGTTTAAGGAAGAGAGAGGTGCAGATTCTTACAATAGTGCACCCCAAAGTTTGTGCAAGGAGGGAGGGAGAGAGGACAATAAACAGTGGGAGAGGCGGCCTTCTCTAAACAGATCTCTTTGTACGGACTGGGTTACAGAGGATAAATAATGTACATTCTTGGAATAATATCAAGGGACACTCCTGCTTGTGAGGGGAAGATAACTTTAGGAGGAAAGAGTCAAGCCTTAGGAAAATGTACAGCATGCTACGAGTTGGTTGCACGTAAAATATATTCTAATGATGCATGGACATACACCCAGACACACGGACAATCAGACACTGATTAGCAGACAAAAGGCTAGACACAGACAGATATGCAAACATGTCTAAAACCAGACAGATATCATAGAGGACATACAGACAATCAGATACTGATAGATAAATAGACAGGCAGACAGCCAGACAGAAAGACAGAAAGAGCGCCAAAAAAAGTAAAAAAAATATGCAAGGGGAGGCGGTGGCTGAACGGTCACCGTGCGGGCGCGGCGTTCAGAAGGACTGGGGTTCGCGTCCCCACCGCCGCAATAAGCTTACTATTTTCAGTCATCGCCGAGTGGCCTAAGACTACCCACATGCTGTCCTAACGACCTCCTATCAACCCGGACACTAGTTTCTCTCTAAAAGAGGATCAAAGTTGAGCTCCGGGGGACAGCATGAACCAGGCAAGATGGCCCCACCATAAAACACTTGCCTGCGCCAACACGGACTAAGGCCGAACCACAGGCCCCACCAAGAAAGCCTACCGGCGCCATAGGCAAAACAAAACAAATAACAGTCCATCATACGGACACCGAGACAGCCTGACACAGACAAAAGCTTGAAACAGACATATAGACACACACACACACACACACACACACACACACACACACACACACACACACACACACTCGCATACCTCAGGGTCATTTCACAACACAAACACATCATCCGTCAGCCAAGCACTTCACTGCATCGCTTTAACCCCTTCATAAAGTTTTGCTCGTCTTGGATCTTGCACATTGATCCATTTTATTTCATTCTTTACGGTCTCTCTCTCTCTCTCTCTCTCTCTCTCTCTCTCTCTCTCTCTCTCTCTCTCTCTCTCTCTCTCTCTCTCTCTCTCTCTCTCTCTCTCTCTCTCTCTCTCTCTCTCTCTCTCTCTCATCTGTAGCATCTCGAGATAATATATTTTCCTACAGTCGAGAGAACAGAATCTTCCCCATAGGGTCTGGATTATCATCGAGCCCGGGCAAACACTCCTCAGCACTTAAGATTATATACCAAGCTCGTCTTATCTATTTGCCTTGACAGGGAGGAAGGAGGAAAAATAATACCCGATCGTGAGCTGCGTCCCTGTTGATCATAGTTAAACCCTTTCGTGTATATTTAATAAGAACGATAATAATGGTAGTAATCGCAATAATAACAATAATAATACCAATACGTAAAATAACAACACAAACACCGGAGTTACAATCGACACACGTACTACTTAAAGACAATATTATCATTATTATTTTTATTTCCCATCAATCTATTCTCGCGATGGATGAAACTTTTAGGAGTGCCATCAAGGAGCGATCATCAGGACCATCAGCATAAAAGCGATAAAAAAAAGCATAAAAAGCGATGGAAAGAGAGAACCAAGGAAGAGAAACCAACAGAAGTTTGAGGGAAAGATTATTCTGCCGGAAACTTTGACAGAGAAGATCACGAGAGGAGAGCTGGAACTGGAGGAGGAGGAGGATGAAGAAGAAGAAGAAGAAGAAGAAGAAGAAGAAGAAGAAGAAGAAGAAGAAGAAGAAACGGTAAAAGAAGAAGAAGAAGAGATGAAAAACAAGCAGGAGAAGGAGGAAGAGTAATAACAGGAGAAAAGGTGAGTGAAATTCTGGGAGAGAAGGAATAAAAGAAGAAAAAGTGGAACGAAAAAGGAGGAGGAAATAACGGGACGCGCCCTAAGGGAACATCAAAGACTGAAGTATATGGAGCGTAAGAAAGACACACACGTAAACCTGGCGGCCTTAATTAAGAAAGGCAACGTATACAACCTCTAAGACAGCCTCTCGTCGTCCGCACCAATACTCGTCTGCTTCACCGTCCCTCAGCTGTGTATAATCGACTGGATCCCTTCTCTTGTTTTCTTTTTTGCTACACTCACATTAGTTTATTCGTCTTCATAGCCCCTTCAAAAACGTCTCTATGCTCTTGGATCTTCTAGTCATTGAAAACTTTATTGCTGTTTGCATGAGGCACAATCCAACTCTTTCCTGTTCAACGCGTCATGAAAACTGACCTGAACCCTTTTTACAACCTTTTAATTTTATCCGAATCCACATCATTTCTTACTCCGGTCTTAAGAATCAAAGAAACTTAACATCCCATTCACCTATCCCACAGAAAGAAAACAAAAGAACTCAACGCTGTACAGATTCTTAGTTCCGGAGAAGCCAAGAAATTTAGTTACAGTAATAGAAATGAAGTCTGCAATGTCTTGGGTCTGACGGATAATACAGAACGTTACAAAGGCTAATATGCCGACTGTATCCAGATGACCAATGGCTATGTAACGGATAACCACTTAATGAAATTGAACGTACCTACACTTATTATTGTAAAACCACGGTAGATAAATGTTTCATATGTCAGTTTCACATCCGGCATCCCCGAGAGACGGTCAGATCATAACGGCAGCAAAGTAAACACAGAGACAGATTCCCTTTTCCAGCCAAACACACCCGCAAAAAATTCGGTACAAACACGATGGTAATAAGTCCCCGAAAAGTTCGCCACAAAACAAACCCTCCGCCGAGTCATCAGTGAGCCTGCTGACGCAACCCATGGAGAAAAAGTGCGCCAGTAATATCACCGGGAGACGACACACTAGCCCGCAGCAAGTTATGACATCCCATCTACATGTATATAATTACTCTTAATAATTAAAAGTCCCTCCAAAATCATATTCTTGGGGTACCTAACTTTTACTTTCCCCTTCCACAAATTGTTCGTCACCTGTCGCTTAATATATTGCATTACTCTGTTATTCAATCCTTTTTCTTTTCCTCCTACTTTTATTCCTTACTTCATTCATTTATTCTTCTCCTTCCTTCTTTCTTATAACATCAAAATTTCCGTCCTCTCTCCATCACCATCACCATCTCAATCAGTACTTTGCTTCATTTTTACATATAGGCCGTTTCTATAACACCACTACCACCTCTACCATCGTCACCATCACCACCATCACCACTACACAGGCTGCCGTCTGGTTTCTGTCGGCGTCTGTCAAATCGCCGCTACACACCTGGAGGCGGAAAAAGTTATAAGCAAAGGAGAAAAAACATCTCAAATTAGTTTCGCAAGGAGCAAAAATATAACGAGTTATTTGTTTGTCAGGTCCAGAGGGCAGCAAGGAGGCAGAGGTTTATTAGTACGACTTTCAGACCTCAGAGAATAGCCAACCAGGCGGCCGATAAGTCAGCCATCCAGCCAGTCAGACAGACAGACTGTCACCCCCCCAATCAGCCAGCCATCGAGCCAACAGGCAACAGGCAGTCAGAGAGACACACAGACAGCCAGCCAGCCAGCCAGCCAGCTAGCCAGTGAGACGGCCGGCCACACACCCAGCCAGTTAACAAATCAAGGAGACCACTATTTAGACAGTCAGCCATTTATATAGCTGACCAACTCAGCCAGCCAGCCAGCCAACCAGACAGCCAGCTTGCTGATTAATCTGGCAATCAGCTTTCTGATCAACCAGTCAGCCGGCAAGTCAACAAGCCGGCTACCCAGCAATGTAGTTGAAGAATTTTTATCAGCTTTACAAGTAATTAAACACCAATGTTCGACATCTGTATGTATTCTTTTTGCAATGGTGGAAATAAATCTAGGTCACAAGTGAAAAATAACCCACGTTATGGAAGAGGGAAAAAAAAGAGGAAAAAATATTGAAGTTAGTTTGTACAGAAGAGAACTGATATTTAGAAATGAAGTCCACCATGGCCCTCACTCCACACAACGTCACATCAACACGACCATCATCAGCACTGTCACAAGACCATCACCATCAGCCTCAGACCACTACTTCACCCCCGTAAATAAAAGCCTCACCTGAAGAACCCTCATTTCCAGCACCCTTACTACCCATTTTCAGCACCATTACTACAACCCACAACAAAACAAAAACCTCTCACCTTCATCACTTAAGCTCCATTAGCACCACCATCACTCCATCAACACCAACCCATAATGTACCATCACCACAGCCACCTCCTCATCTTCAGCGTCAATACCACCACCAGAAGCATCACAACCTCTACAACATCGTACCTTGCAGCCATCCCCTAACCCTTCCCCGTCACCACTAGAAGCATCACTTCACATCACCCTTTTCATCACCACCACCACCACCACAAGTACCTCACTACCTCAATTTTCATCACCAGCATCACTACACAAAGACCATTTCTCCTCCTCCTCCTCCTCCTCCTCTTGATGAAAATGATGTCGTTTAACAAAAAAAAAAGAAGAAAAAGAGAGGTACCGAGCCTCGCGTCGTCTCCCTGCGTCTCATATCCAATCCGGCAAATGCAATTGGTTGTCGAAATGTGTCCCTCAGGTATTGGCTTGTGTCGTCCTCCTGAGCTAGTTTCGTCACCTCCCGCGGTAGACGAGACACTGGCGGAGAGGGGGAGGGAGGAGGGAAGGTGGGATGAAGCTAACGGTGGGTGGGTGGGGGGAGAAGGAAAGGATTCGTGTGCGTGTGTGTGTGGGGGAGGGGACAAGGGGAAGGGGAGGAAAGAATGTGTGTGTGTGTGTGTGTGTGTGTGTGTGTGTGTGTGTGTGTGTGTGTGTGTGTGTGTGTGTGTGTGTGTGTGTGTGTGTGTGTGTGTGTGTGTGTGTGTGTGTACTGAAAAAGAGAAAAGGGAAAAGAACTAGATGTTATGAGGGAAGAAAGGCTAGGCAGGGGTAAACGGGGAGGAAGATATGTGTATTTAAGCTAGAAGAAGAAAAAGAAGGAATGGAAGAGAATAGAAGAAAATACTGATATGCTTAAAAGGAAGAAATGGACTTGTGGGAACAGAGTATAGTTTTTTTTTTTTTTCGTGAACACCTATTGTGCCGGTAGGTTCTCTTGGGGGGGCCTGGATGGTAGTCGGTCCCACCCCGTCATGGCGCAGGCAAGTGTTTATAGTGGCGCCATCTTCTCTTGGGAGTGAGGGTGTGAAATGGGAAGGCTGGTAGAGGATGGATACAAAGAGTTGAAGGACTAGAGTAAAGAAAGGGGAAGTAAGGAAGCAAGAGATAGCGTGTGTAGATGTGTTATGCTAGGAAACAAAGATGTGGCATAGGAGGTTGCAACAGAGGCAGGGGAATAGTGCCGGCTGCTACTATCCTTACGTGTTTAGGTGAATGAAAGAAGGAGATAATGACCTAAGACTGAATGGGAAGAGGGAGAGAAAGAGACGTGAGGGAGAACGAGTGAAGTGAAATGAGTAAGTGTTTGCAATGAAAGGAAGAAAGAGAGAGATGAATGAAGATGTGCGAGGGAAGGAGAAAGACTGAACGAGAGAGACGAGAGAGAAAGTGCGTGATGAGAAGGAGGAGATTATATTGTATGAGAGCGCCGGAGAGGGAAAAAGAAAAGAGTGGAGAGAGATAGAGAAAGAGAAGGCAGGGATGGAAAGGAAAAATGAAAGATGTTTGTGGGTGGAGTAGTGGCTCAGAGAAGGGGGCAGAAAGAGAGATGATGAAAGGAAAGAAAAAGAGATGAAAAATGTGTGTGGAAGGGGGTACGTGTGTGTGTGTGTGTGTGTGTGTGTGTGTGTGTGTGTGTGTGTGTGTGTGTGTGTGTGTGTGTGTGTGTGTGTGTGTGTGTGTGTGTGGAATTATGAGAAAACAAAACGTATATATATAAAGCAAGAGATTAACACGATAAAGAAGAATGTAGAAGCACGAAAAGGAAATAAAGCGAGGAGGAGAGACCAATCGAGGAGGCAAACATTATAATGAAAACAAAGATGCAGAAAAAAAAGAAAAAGTAAGAGGAGAAAAATAAAACACAATAAATGAAATAGAATTGTAGCAAAGGGGGAAGGAAGGAGGATATATTATGTATAGGGAAGTTGTAGAGAGAAGAAGAGTTGAAATAAAAAACAATACTAGGTGAGACGAGAGGGGAAAGGAAAACTTCTATGTATGGCTTGAAAGGAATCTAATTACCGGCAACATTCTGAAGAGATAGACTAATGGGCTCATTATCCGGAGGGGGGAGGACGCTGAGGGGAGGGAAGCGGGCCGGTGAAGTATTAAGAAACTGCGATTTATTAACAGAGGAGCGAGAACGACGGACTTAACGAAGCTTGGAGAGGGAGATATGTTGAGTCTGACGTAGATACCTTAACATGTAGATCTACCTAACGATTCCAAAACCTTAACCCCTTGACTGCAGATTTCCTACAAGACCTCACCAAGCTACAGGAATGGATCAAAAAGTGGTAGTTACAATTCAATGAAGAAAAATGTAAAGTCCTGCACCTTGGGAGGGGATATCCAGCACATCAATACCACATGGGACACACTCCAATATCCACCACAGAGGCACAGAAAGACCTGGGACTATATTTTACCAAGATAACACTGAAAACAAAATCCATGTCAATCGCAGCGGACGAGTTAAATAGAAGCTTCGTGTAGGAGGACACTCACCTGCCTCCTGCTGACTAAGATGTGTTGAAAATCTCTAGAGGATAGATCATAGTGAGTGTTAGGAACTACGATTCGTTCACGGTGAAATTAAAACGATGACGTGTATAAATATTGATTGAAGAATGAAAAAGTGTTGATTCAGAGTAATATGTGTTGACTGTGATATGTATGTGTTGATTGAGAAGTGTATACGTAAATGTTGAGGGAGAAATGACTGCGTTGATCAAGAAGTAGAAGTGTTGATTGAGACATGTATGCGGTGAGTGAGAAATATGTGTTGATTGAGACATGTATGCGGTGAGTGAGAAATATGTGTTGATTGAGACATGTATGCGGTGAGTGAGAAATATGTGTTGATTGAGACATGTATGCGGTGAGTGAGAAATATGTGTTGATTGAGACATGTATGCGGTGAGTGAGAAATATGTGTTGATTGAGACATCTATGCGGTGAGTGAGAAATACGTGTTGATTGAGACATGTATTCGGTGAGTGAGAAATAAGTGTTGATTGAGACATCTATGCGGTGAGTGAGAAATACGTGTTGATTGAGACATGTATGCGGTGAGTGAGAAATAAGTGTTCATTGAAACATGTATGCGGTGAGTGAGAAATATGTGTTGATTGAGACATACACAAGGGTTGACTGAGACATGTTTAAGTGTTCACATGTGCTCCATAATCCAAAGGGCTTTTTTTTACTACTCTTCCATTCTCACCATTCCCATTTTTCCTCATTTTCATTTTCCTCTTCCTTCTCCTCCCCCCAATGTCATTATCGTCATTATCTTCCTCCTCCTTCTCTATAACTTAAAGTTCGTTCAAACTATCCGTTCACACATTGGCAAATTTAACTCAGTTGCTTACACTCTTAATCCAACTTATATCCTCTCTCTCTCTCTCTCTCTCTCTCTCTCTCTCTCTCTCTCTCTCTCTCTCTCTCTCTCTCTCTCTCTCTCTCTCTCTCTCTCTCTCTCTCTCTCTCTCTCTCTCTCTCTCTCTCTCTAATATAAATTCCTTATTCATTGCTTACTCTTTTTGCACGATGTTATTATTACTATTATCTTTTTATTTTATTTTCTTCTTACAGCTTACAGTTCAATGCTCTCTCGGCAGTCTCATGATCATAGCTGAGGTGGGACAGAGACGTGAGAGGAAAGGGAAGGAGGAGGGAGACGCGGGAGACGAAGAAATCCATGAGGCAGACAGTGCGAGCGTCGAGTTGTGGACGAGCAACGGGCGCACCGCATGCATAAAACATGTCGAGGCGGCATCACGCACACTTAAGCCTGTTACTGTCGTCCCGTGAAATATAAGTATCGGCCTGTGCTAAGTTTATCTTTATATTGACCCTAAGAACTTGCATGAAGGGCTAATCGTATGTTGCACAGTTTAGGAGAGTTAGTATTACAGGAAGCTTGCTAACGAAAATAAGAGCATGAACAGTTATAGGAAAACATAAATGAATAGACAGATAGATAGATAGATAGAGAGAGAGAGAGAGAGAGAGAGAGAGAGAGAGAGTGTGTGTGTGTGTGTGTGTGTGTGTGTGTGTGTGTGTGTGTGTAAATTTGTGTATAAGGACAGATAGATAAGTAAATAGATATATATAGATAGACAGATAGATGGAGAGATAGGTGGCAAACGTGAAGCTGAACTTTTAGTCAACATGAAACTAGAACGTAATGTCCGTAGACTTCTTCACCCACTCAACACACACACACACACACACACACACACACACACACACACACACACACACACACTCCAGGCAGCGTCATGAATTCGTTTGCACCAAATATTCCCGGCACGATAAACTCGGCTAAATTCTCCCAAGCCGCTAATAACCACACGGATGTTTGATTATAATAGTCGCCAGCCTCCTCGTAACCCTCGCACTCCACCTGGACCCACCTCCTCCTCCTCCTCTTCCTCCTCCTCCAAATGTTCTTCTTCTTCCTCATCATCCTCTTCCTCCTCCAGTTTCTTCTCCAGATTCTGTTCCTGCTTCTTCCCGTTTTCCTTTCCTACTTACTATGAAGACGCGTGTACCCTTCAACGCCTTTTCATCCTCTTCCTCCTCCTCCTCCTCCTCCGGTTTTTCTTCTTCTTCTTCTTCTTCTTCTTCTTCTTCTTCTTCTTCTTCTTCTTCTTCTTCTTCCTCCTCCTCCTCCTCCTCCTCCTCCTCCTCCTCCTCCTCCTCCTTTTCCCCCGTATGCTCCTGTTTCTCCTCGTCTTGCAGAATTGGCAGCACTTGGCATGACTCAGTTTGGACCCTTTACTGCTTCCTCCTCTTCTCTTTTTCTCCTTTTCCTCTTCTTCTTCCTCCTCCTCCTTCTCGTTCTCCTCCTTTTCCTTCTTCTGTTTCTCCTTCCTATTCTTCTTCTTCTTCTTCGCCTTCTCTTTCTTCTCCTCCTCTACCTCCTCTTCCTCCTCCTCCACCAACCCCTCCTCCTCCTCCTCCTCCTCCTCCTCCTCCTCCTCTTCCTCCACCACAACCACCACCACTCCTTTTCCTCCTCCTCCTCCTCCTCCTCCCGCACCAACAGCCACAGGCACATCAGCAGCACTTGGCGTGAGGATGCTGGAGAATTAAAAACAGTAAAGGAGAGGCGAAGATGAGGAAGAGAAAGAGGAAGGAAGGAATTGGATATCTTTACTGAGAAGAAAACTGCCTATAATCGTCTTTCTGTATTTTTGTCCATTTTGATGTAATAATATTTTATGCATTCTACCCGCTTTGTCACACACGTTTCTTTTTGGGGGGGACGTTTTTTAACATTTTCTTCGAGTTTCATTTATTTTAACTTTAGAAATGGTGACCACTTTTATTATCCAGTTGCTCTCATTTATTTAACTTTGAAAATGGTAACCAGTTTTATCATACTTTTGCTTTCCTTTTTTTTTCAGCTTTAGCAATGATGACAAGTTTTATTTTACCTCTGCTTTCCTTTTCCGTTAATAGGTGTTTTCAAATATTTCTACTCTAAACGTTCATACTACTATACTTATATCTATTAAAATGATTACTGGGTTCATACTTCCCCCCTCCGCCCCCTGCTTTGTTAAACTCCTCGTCACTGCTTAACGCTGCCATGTCACTCATTTTTATGCTAATTCACCTCAAAAATATACTCACCCCATTCCCATCTTATAACATTATTCTCCTCTCATTTTTTTCCTTTTCTTCCGCCTCCTTTTCCACCACCTCCTACTCCTCCTCCTACTCTCTTCCTCCTTCTCTACCAGCTCCTCGTAACTAACTCGAGAACAAAGGAACAACGGTAAAACATTTCAAACGAAGCGATGCAGTACGGATATCGGCAGGAGTTATTTCTCGAAGAGTCCTCCGCCACTGGAACAGCTTTCCTGCAGGAGTGATTAGCGCGGAAACATCAACTCCTCTAAAAATCGCATTGACCGTCACTTTGCTGCGTCGGGAGTGAACTGAACGTATTCCAGAGTACGTACAGTAGTCGTAGTAGTAGTAGTAGTAGTAGTAGTAGTAGCAGTAGTAGTAGTAGTAGTAGTAGTAGTAGTAGTAGTAGTAGTAGTAGTAGTAGTAGTACTCCTGTGACTGAAAGATTGATTAAATCACTGAAACCTGGCAGCCTCGCAATGAGCCAATAGACTTTCTGCTGCCTGCTCGTCCATGTTTCCTCCTCCTCCTCCTCCTTATCCTCCTGCTCTCCCCACTATCACCTTTACTGTACCTCCTTTCATCTTGGATTATAATCATTTATTTAATCAAACTCAGCCAATAATCCGACACCTGATATCCTTTAACTCTAACGCAAATAAAAGAGGAACTCACGGGTTTGACGTCGTAGGGTAAGCGAGGCGACGCGCTCCCCGGCGTATGCCCCTATTGGTTGATGCATTCATTCATTATTTTCATCTCAACTTCCGTCTTGTTTTACATATATATATGGAATAAAATCCATATCAAGCACTTCTCTATAACACTTCTTCAAGTCTCTCTCTCTCTCTCTCTCTCTCTCTCTCTCTCTCTCTCTCTCTCTCTCTCTCTCTCTCTCTCTCTCTCTCTCTCTCTCTCTCTCTCTCTCTCTCTCTCTCTCTCTTCTCTATCTATCTATCTATCAATCTATCTATCTATTTGGTTTCCTATCTCAGCTACTCTTCATCACACTACACAAAAACAACCACATACTCTCCTATATAACAACTCCCTAATTCTTACACATCCCTCTTAGCCAGCACTCTCCTTATAGCGTACACTGTGCATCTTTACAACCAGGATTAACCTAAGTAATAATAATGATAATGATAATAGTGATAAAGTGAGTTCGCTGACCATAGTGCGGGCCGGACAACGTGTGATCGGAGAGAAATATATTCGCGGAGCAGGATCGCCGCAAACAGGGATAATTTGCACCTGTGGCGAGTTTGTGAGGTGAAGGTAATTTTGGGGAGGAAACTCGATGTGTGTCAGGGTTTTAGGAGGAGGAGGGAGAGAGAGAGAGAGAGAGAGAGAGAGAGAGAGAGAGAGAGAGAGAGAGAGAGAGAGAGAAAAGGCAGAAAGAAAGAAAGGAAAAAAAAGAAAGTTTTAGGAATAGTGAAACAGTGAAAGAAAGAAAAAAGAAAGCGTATAATAAAAATAAAGGAAAAGAAAGGACGAGAGAAAAGACATAAATATGAATGAAGGCGTTTCAGGAGTAGAGAAAGAAAGAAAGAAAGAAAAAAAGAAAGGAAGGAAGGAAAACAGAAATAAAAAAAGAAAATAAAAAAAGGAAAGAAAGTTTTTGGAGTAGAGAGAAAAAGAAAAAAAACGGAAAAAAAGAAAAAGGAGAAAAAAGAAAAGAAACAAACAAAACATTATCAACTTCCTTACTACACGGGGCAGGCGATAGATAATAAGACCTACTACTAAAACTCCTGACCTACTACAACTCCTGCCCCCTCGGAGGGTATCACGACTCGCGGCTCCGTAACCTGCTGGAGTGGCGAGGGAGAGCAGCGCCACTTCACGCCAGGCCTTTCTTTCTTCAGTAATTACGTTCTTAGGAGGGGTAGATATTACGTGTGTGTGTGTGTATGTGTGAGAGAGATGAAGGAATAAATATTATATTATTATCGCCACTCTCCGAGAAACGCAGAAACGCTTTCGTCGTTGTCCGTGTGTTTGTGTTATCAAAATGTCTAAAATCAGAGTGGCATTTTTATCACCAAATTCAGGTGACAACATTCTTAAATAAGCGATAAAAGGCTGAGAATATTCCGATAGTTCACTGAATGATGTCGTGTGAATTTCAAATACTGACCGAGTAAAACAGCGCAGTCTGATTAAAACGCATCACCCGGCACGAAGTGACTGTCGAGATCATATCACTAGATCGGGCAACCTCGTAATGAGCCAATTGGTTTCCTGTTCCCCGTCTTTCCATGTTTCCATGTTTTCCACGTTTCCATAATAGTCAAAATTAAGTTTCGAAGACGGCAGCCATCGTTCATTGTAACTTATTGCTGGATGTTATCGGAAAAGGGCTTGACTGCCCTCAGGGGAGTTCGCTGGTCAGCTCTCGAAGCCCTTAAATGCTTTTGCAATCATTCAGTCACTTTTCATCGAATTACTCCCAAACTTTAATCAGCTTGATATGTTAACCTAAGGATATTCTCATACGGATTTGATGAAGACATGTCAATCCGTGCTGTATGATATTTTGTTAACATACGAATTGACAGTAAGGCAGACAAAGAGGCACACGGACAACAACAATTACAACAACGATTACATTATTGCCACCCTCGAGCATGGACTAAACAGAACAACAACAAATGGGACCGTCTGGGAGAAGCCTACGTCCTGCAGTGGCATGAGACAGGCAGAAAATATTGATTAGAATTATTATTATACACCTCCTGCCGTTATATTCCTCAATTCTCTCTCTCTCTCTCTCTCTCTCTCTCTCTCTCTCTCTCTCTCTCTCTCTCTCTCTCTCTCTCTCTCTCTCTCTCTCTCTCTCTCTCAAGCCACCTTCAAATATTTACTCTGATATAAATTTTTCTCTTCCTTCTTCCACAATCATGATGTTTTCAAGGGATACTTCCAGAAGCTCTTTCACCTCACTCATATTTTGCCATGACTGTCTTTTTACTTTATCCTAATCATTGCCCGTGACGCTGGGAATAAAAATCTCACTAACCCAAAACACCATTCTATTATATCTGGTTTCCTATATACAGCACAGCGTAACATAATAGGACTCTCATCAACATGGAATCATCTCAACCCTCAATCCCTACTAATCCAAGGCTTGTAATTACGTATCATAAGATCTTTGGGTATCACATTAGCGGAAACTGTGATTATGAATGATAAGGTGATTAGGTCTTTATTTAATATGTTGTATTTATTTATATTTCTTTAATAGGAGTGTTATTCATAGATTGAGTTACAGAAATATCAAGGAATATAAGACATGTCACCACCTCGTTATACAATAAGCCAAATACATAATTATGATTCACGAGGAGCTCTGCTTGTTAGTGTTATACATTGTTTTCTTTATCTGAAGGTTTATTGTATGTTTACTATTTGTTTGGTTATATGTTTGTTTGTTGGTGTTGTTGTGTGTGTGTGTGTATGTGTGTGTGTGTGTTTGCCCCCCACCATCCCGTCCATCACACACCCACACAAACACACATTTTGTCGCGTTACCTTATCTTATGTTTTTGGATGTGAAGGTGGCCGGACAGTGGACTAGTTAATACAAAATAGATTTAGTCTTATTTAAACAGGAAAATTATATTGTACAACCAAAGTCACCTTCCTTCAGATCCACTACATTACTTTAATTCCTAATACATATGACACGGTTTTCCCCGGTACAGTATCTTGGGCCCGCTTGTCACGCTCTGGAGACTCCACTAGGTATCACATATCGCAGTTTTATATATCATGATCTAGTTCCATATGTATATTACTATTCATCGATATTTCTTCGCGGTCTCCATTTATTCTACCGCTTTCCAGGTGCGTGTGTGTGTGTGTGTGTGTGGGGGGGGGGGGGGGTCGCTTAAAAGTCTTGGAAATTGTCACTTCTAGTTTTCTCTCTCCAATGATCAAGTTCCTCATGTATATTTCTATTTATCGATATTTCTTTACGGTCTCCATTTATTCTACCGCTTTCCAGGTGTGTGTGTGTGTGTGTGGGGGGGGGGGGTCGCTTAAAAGTCTTGAAATTTTCTCTTCCAGTTTTCTCTCTTCAATGCTCCATCGCCCAGTATTTCCTGCTTTTTCTTTTATTCATCAAAACTGTCTCTCCTTCAATTATTCTACAGCTTTCAAGGGTCTGCAAAGTTTTATCTTCATGCTTTTCTATATTTTTCGAGCCCGCCACTTTCTTAACCATTTCTTCTTTTTTTTCTTTTCAGGATATTTTTTTATCCAATTTATAAATAATAATCATACCGTTCCTCTCTCTTTGGTCTTTCTTCATATATCAGCAGTTTACTTGTGCCTGACTACCGACCTGCCTGCCTGCCGGTCTGTGCGTCTGTCTTTGTTTGTCGATCAGCCTATACATGGATTTAACACACACGCACACGCACACACACACACACACACACACACACACACATTCAACAACAGCCAGCAGCCATGCACTTTCCCTTTTACCGACTTTCTCTTTCCAGCTACGCGACCTCGAATCTTACTTCCTAAACACTTTTTCCTCCCCTTCCTCTTCATCCTCCTCTCGTCTTCGTACCCCCTCGTGGCTGCCTCGGGCCACACCTTCCTCCCGCCGCTGCGTGCCAACCAACAGCCTCACAAACACCTGAAATGCTCAAGTCCCTCTTCAAACTTGCTCCTCTCGACTGCCAGTTAATGAATGCTCCACCCCAACTCGAGTAAATGTGAGGGTCGGGTCCTTGCTACTTCTCCTTCCCCTCCATCTACTGCTCCACTTCCTTCCACTTCTCTCTCTCTCTCTCTCTCTCTCTCTCTCTCTCTCTCTCTCTCTCTCTCTCTCTCTCTCTCTCTCTCTCTCTCTCTCTCCTCAGACTAATTATTCTTTTCTCGTGCTCTATCCAGCAAGTTAAACTTAAAAACGTGTCGTAACGTGCAGCTCACAGAAGTGGCTAACGGTTCTGAGTAAATTATCAAAGCAGGGAGCTCTAATACCACAAGGCTTTCTGTTGCCTCTTATTCCATGTTTTCGTGTCATCTTTTAATCATCTTTTCTTTCCTTCTACTTTTATTTTTCCCTTCATGCTCTTCTTTCCTTCCCTCATCTTCATTATCATCATGTTTCCTCCTCCTCCTCCTCCTCGTTATCATCCTTATCTTCATCATCATCCTCTTTTGCTTTACCTAAATCACCCATCTTTTTTTACAGATGTCAAGATTACTGTTCTCATGACTTTCTGAAAGCCCTGAAGGAGAAACAGCAGGATCTGGGAAAAATACAAATGACGGTCAAACAGCTTCTCTTTGGAGTGAGTTTTCGATTTACACAGAGTCACGTTTAGTTATATTTTATCTCCCCGTTACACTTCCCCTGATTCTTAATATATTTACTTTCATGCACGTCCTGGTCAGAATTTCGCTGTTTTCCATCTTTATGCTTTATTTTCCTTCCTGTCACTTTCCTAGATCTTAGTAATACAATGTTTTCATCTTTTCATGGGCTTGTCATACTCATTTTATTTGTATTTTTTTCGGAAACGCAACCCGAATATCTGATCTACTTCCGTCCAGTCTTCCTCGGTCATCGCGCCTAAGATGTAGTTAGCACCACCTCGTTAATGTTAATTGCTTCCATATCCATTTCCTCTTTTCACGTCATGGTCTATTTGGTGAGGAGTCGTCCTTATTTTTTTACAACAAAGGAGACAGCACAAGGGCACAAAAAAAGGAAACAATAATAAAAAAAAGGCCCCCTACTCGCTGCTCCTAAAAAGAATCCAAGGAGGTGGCCGAAAGAGGGGTCAATTTCGGGTCCTGTTTGAAAGGTTTGTCTTTTACTTTGTCTCGAGGCTTAAACAATTTATTGGCGTTGTTATGTTGCCGCTTTGCTCTATTTGTAACGGTTTGCTTAGGTTAGTTCAATTTAGATCATGTTAGGTTAGGTTAGGTCATGTTAAACTGTTGAGGTTTGAGTTTCCTTTCACTTAATTGGATTTCTTAGAGGGGATGGTAGTTTTTTTTAATAAATGTGCAGTTTTGTACTCATCCTATGGCCCTACGCCCAGAAATCATACCTCACATCCCTATTAAATAATTATCAATGCACGTGTTACTCACCGATGTTTTCTTTATCTAGAGCAAGGCTATTAAACTACTGTAAGCAAGGGTTCAGTTAGACAAGTTCAAATGTACGACGAGGTCCGGCTAAGTATTGTAGTTGCAGGAGTAGAAAAATATAATGAAATAACATGAAGGTCCTGGCGATGGATTCTTGCAAGTGTATTACCTCGACTGACTAGTTCTATCGAGGAAATACACTTGCAAGAATCCATCGCCAGGATCTTGGTGTCATTTAATTATATTTTCCAACTTCTGGAGCCTGGGGTCCAGCTACAACACTCAAGAGGGTCTGTATTCGGACCGAGGGCCGCCAGTTGAGTAGCCCTGATCTGGAGTGTCTGCCATCCATGAAACTTAAACAATCAGAGGGAGAAAATCAAGGCAACACTGTACGTATATTGGAAAGTTCTTTTATTTAGGGGGAGGATGGGTAATTAATATGTTTTTTTTAATAGATCAGTAAGATTCTAGTATTCATTTTTTTATCACGAGCCAGCTGAAAATAAAGAACGTTATTGCAACTAAAACATCTGCGTGCATTTACTCAACATATCAGTCAGAAAACAAGAACAAATCGTCTCCTAAGATCACGAGAGGAAAAATATATGAAAAGACTTCTGCAAAGTACTCACACCGCCTAGCATTTCACTTAGATCATCCACACCAACAATCTCCTGAAACCAAAAAATAAACTAAAACAAACAAACTAAATATAAGCAAATTAAACCTCTCCTTGATCGGATTGAGCGCGAGTGGGGTAAATGGATGAGGCGGCCGTGAATGATTAATACGGAAATATAGAGTGGCCGACTTCGGAGTCCAAGAAGGTAAAGACGTCGACAACAGTCCTACTTGAAGCAGACATTCTCCGACGGTCCCAAAGGAATCTTTAGTGTACAGGAGAGGGAGACCCGGGCAGGCAGTCGAGGGAGAGGAAGGGAAGAGATGGTTAGGTTAGATGAGACGTCTTGCCTTCATTGTATAGTTGAATTTATGTGGAGGGTTTGAAAAGCATGTGGCTAAAACATTTATTTAACTGGGTGCGGGAGACGCAGTAACCGGAGGGCATGAGGGAGAGAGGAGCGAGTATATAGGTTGGGTGGGGCGCCTTGCCTTCAAAAAAGGTTGGACTTGTTAAGAACAGCGTGTAAACAGGATGTAGTTTATAGTGTTAGATGTGCCTAAAGTTTTGTTTGTTAGGGGTCTTGCATAGGTATTTTTCTGCTTCCCTTACGGCAAGCTAGACTACCACAACCAAAACCACCACCGCTACCACCGACATCATCCACACTACATCAACACCCCAACAACCAATAATATCACTACCACCACCACCACTACCGTAACCACCACCACCACTACCAATGCCACTAGCTGAGTAAAATGTGGATTGAAATAGAAAAAAAGAAAAAAAAATGGCACAGCGAGAGATGAACAAAAAGTGTTAAAACATGCTTGCAAACATATCCGAAGTGATTTTTCCGGCAAGAGTAAAACGTAAAAACGTGTCATAACCTGCTATTTCAATAGCACACATGTTTTACCTCGCCTAATGTCTAATGTGTTACCAGCGTAAGAAGACGTTCAGGTATTAAGATTAAGATGAATTACATGTTTTGATATCATGAAAACACCTTAACTCCTATTATGTATATACGCCACGAAGGTTAGCTATCTACTCTGCCTCTGCTCATAAATTATTACACGACACTTCATCTCAAGTTGTTGACTTTGGCACTTGTTGTAATATTCTTAGTGTCTTCGTTACCTTATGGAACACATATTCCCAAGAGAGGGCGTTTGTCTACCACAGTTATTAAATGATTTCCCAATTTATAATACCATTCTTTAAGTATTACAAATTTCAAACTACTCTGTGCTATTCTAAAAAAAATAATTACACGATTTTTAACACAATGATAAACACACACATTGCCCAAATATGCTATAAGGTATTTACAGAAAAATAATTTTTACTAAAAATTGATTTGGTATTTACGTTAGGGTGGTGGTGTCCCAATGGATGGCGTGAGGCCTCTTGAGCCACAGAGGTGAAGGCTGGAGGGTCACATCGCACCCTGCAGCCAAGGTATAACCAGCGCTGTATTTTTTTTTTCCACACTGTCACTGTCTGTAAATAGAGTAGAACACTATCTATAGATAAAGTACAGCACTCCCAAAAAATAACGTAAAACAACTAAGTATGAACCGTAAATAAGAAACACCGTCGAGTTTTGTAAGCTGAAAAAAAATCAACCGTGATTGCAACGTCAAGTGACAGTTTATGGGAAAAATACATATGGTTCATGACTTTTTTTCTCATGATTGTAACAAAATGTAAATCAAATGTACCTTGAAAACGTCTGAGGATAACGTAGATATCCAGAGCAACAATATCGTATAGTGTGATTTGAAAATTGTTTCCGCCTTCTTCGGTGTTTGTATTGTATTGCCATCAAGAGAACGGAGCCACGTGCTGATATTTATTCTGGAAAAAGAACTTGATCACTAACTCTGCTGCGTCGCCCTGTTTGGTATTACTTCGAATTCTGTAACTTATAAGAACTATTAAAAAAAAGTTGCAACACACCAAAGTTACGATCGGGGAAGAACGTTTTATGTACTGCAACTTTCAAAGAAATGCCCAAGAGATGCAATGCGAAACTTTCGATGTGACACACCATTGCAGGTTGAAAAAGATCTTGCGAAAAAATTGTACTTGTGTGTGTGTGTGTGTGTGTGTGAGAGAGAGAGAGAGAGAGAGAGAGAGAGAGAGAGAGAGAGAGAGAGAGAGAGAGAGAGTGTGTGTGTGTATCAACTCTCCCCCTCTTTCCCGATATATTCATTTTACACCTACACACCTCATGTATTTACCTGTATTAATTTATGCATTCACTCATAATCCATATTAATAATCTTTTATGCGGAGAAGCGGCGGGGGTTATAATGAAGACAAATTGAGCATTAAGAAGCGTCGGCGCTATTCTTCTTACCAGACGTCCATTAGCAGATTACCGGGCCAGCCAATCACCGGGTGTGGCTGAGCGTGGGAGGGGCGGCAGGCGGCAGGTGGGACGGCTCTGTGGCCTGAGGCGGGAGGGAGGTAGCGGAGGAGAAGGAGGTGAGGGAGGAAGTAAGGCTGGAGGGGGAGTTCGGTGGTGGAGGGAGGCTGCTTGATGAGAGGTGGCGGGGAGGCTAAGTTGCGAGGTGACAGTGAGGGAGGCTGGGCTAAGAGAGGGATTCTGGAATATAAGAGAGAGAGAGAGAGAGAGAGAGAGAGAGAGAGAGAGAGAGAGAGAGAGAGAAGGGATGTATTCAAGCAGTTACCAAACGGAAATCCCTCTATGTATATTTTCAACTGCCGTCAAAGGATCGCAAAACACCCATACTGCATTCCAAAACTCCAGCTTTGCTTGCGGCGCAGGTAATGTTTCAAGAAAATGAGGTGCCATGAATTCGGAGAGTGGGAGGGCAGAATTAGGCCGACCACCTTATTTAGTAAGCATAATGGGGCCGAGGCTCTACAACTTAGTGTATACCTGGAGAGATACATGGATAGAGATAATTAGATATAGATAGGTAAATAGATAAAGATACAGAAAAATACAGGTAGATACAGATATAGATGGATAGATAGATAGATAGACAGAGAGATAGATAGATAGATAGATAGATAGATGGATAGATACAGAGAGATAGATAGATAGATAGATAGATAGATAGATAGATAAATAGATAGATGCAGTAGATAGTTAGATAGATAAGTAGATACATATATATGTAGATAAAGGATAGATAGATAAACAGGTAGATTGATAGATAGATAGATCGATAGATAGATAGATAAATAGAGACCAGATATATAGAGATTGATAAAAAGACAGAGATAAAGACATACAGATAGGTAGATAGACAGGTAGATTTATAGATAGATAGAATAGACAGCAACTGATATAGATAGAAATAGATAAGTAAATAGATATAATATATGGAGATAGATTGATTCATAGATAAAATGATAGATCGATAGATAGAAAATAGGTATAGATAGATAAATGTAGAAATAGATAGTGACATGCAGACAGATAGATAGACATATAGACTTCACATATATGAAGCTGTTTATGTATGAGGATACGATATTTAAAAGCAAAATACTTTCTTTGATATCAACACTAAAACAATTAAGTATATCAAATTGGTGAGTTTCTAGAGCAAAAATTTTGTATCCCCATAATGCAGATATACAAAACAAGACATCGGGGTGGAGACGACACGCAAAATAAAGCAGGAGTAGGAAAAAACATAACTTTCTTTCTGATTAATCTGGTGTAACAATCCCTAAGAAATAAGTGTTCCTTCGCTCTATAACACAGCATAGCACTGGTGGTTATGACTGAGGCATGTTAAGAAGAGAATGATACATTGGTACGAAACAAAAAACCGCTTTCGCAGACATTTGTTTTCTATCAACCGCCTCAAAATGAATAATATGAACTCTGAGGATGTTGAGGGTCGCAATAAATATTTATCAAACAAGAGAGACAGCCCTGCAACCTTGCTTACATCCTCCCCACACACACCTTTTTTGCTCCTTACCCCTAGCTACACTCTCGCCAAGAATAGCCTACTCTGAAAAGTTATAATCATGAATAACCAGATAAAAATCTTTACTGACAAAAAAAAAGTCAGTGGTTAGCAGAACTTTTCATTAAGTAGTCGTCATTGGTTAAAATATAAGATAGCTTTGTTAAAAAAAATATTACAAGCAAGCTCTATTTTCTTAGGTTAGTTTAATTGATTTATATACAATACCAACAGGAGTAGGCTACACGTGGATATGTCTAAGATGATTTATGGATGCATGGCAAATAAACAAGTAAACAAACCTATGACAAAAACAAATTATAATACACACACACACACACACACACACATACACACACACACATACACACAGGTCCTCTCCTCCCTTCTCGTCCGTCACTCTGCGCCCGAGCACTCAGGGGTGTAAACTAAGAGACAATCAAATTTTAACAGGTGTGTGGCTCTTGCTTTGATGTCCGCCGGGGAGCAGGTGGGTGTAAGTTAGGGCAGAGTGGGTGAGGAGTAGCAGGCAGGCAGGTACGAAGGAAGGGGGGAATGTGGCAGGAAGGGAAGGATATGGCAGGCAGGGCGGGCTGTGGCAGGCTAGAGGGTGGGTAGGCTGCTGGTTTCGTGAACAACACACTCTTGGCAGTACAAAGGAATGGGGAGTGTTTCTATTTTTTTTTTTTTTTTTTTTTTTTTTTTTTTTAGGGGGTCGCTGTTGTTGTTCTAGTCTACCCTTTCCTCCTATAGCCTGGGTTGTCCCGCTCAGCACTCAATACATGTGGAGAAAACTGTGGTGCATATCTCTCTCTCTCTCTCTGAACATAACTAATAACAATACAACGGTAACAAGAACGCAAGGAAAACGATATCAACATCAACGAGGAAAACGACGATAACAATGGTAGACTTAATTAAAACCGCCAATCAACAAGTCACGTGGTGGGCTGAGGGTAGCTACACATGCAAGCCACTCAGGTTCGTTGTTTACCAAGTACGTAGCAGCAGTAATGGAGTATGATGGAGGGGGTGCAGGGGGGATTAATTGTGACTTAAATCCTTTCACTAGCGGTAAGTAATTATAAAAAAAACGAGAATAATTATAAACAACTAGACATATTAGGGTCAACTAGGCTATCTTAAAACCACATTCATTTTTGCGAGTGAATATTTAGCCCTATACAATTCTCCGATAATTTCCAGGTAACATGCACGATTGACACGATAAAATAACATGCTGAAACGACATTAAACCTATAAGAACAAGTATCGGTCATTATCCTTATAAATCTACGTTATCTAGTGAAACAAGGTTATCTATAGAAGGATGATTGCTTAAGAGAACAAGTATCGAAAATTATCCTATTATATTCACGTCACCTTTAGACACTACGGGTTAATACGAGGATGATTACATATGACCACAAGTATCGGCCATTATCCTATTATATTTACGTCACCTTTAGACACTGCAGTTTGAAACGAAGATAAGAACGAGTATTGCCCATTATCCTATATTATATTTACGTTAACTATAGACAATGCAGGTTGAAACAAAAAGGATAATTACATATGAGAACGAGTGTAGGCCATTATCCTATTATATCTACGTCATCTTTAGAAATATTAAGCTGAAATCAGAAATATGAACACAGGTGATTGTACACATTGATAAAATTAACACACCATGGTCAAATTTGTCTTATCTTACCTAATAATAATGATAGGCGCCGTCTCCGCTCCCTCAATGGACCACATCACGTAATACCAAGGTTCCAATACTGACTGGCTTCCTCCCTCTCCCTCCCTCCCCCGCAGCAACGTTGCCAGATTGTCGTACTCAGCCTCTTATATTTACCACCTTTCGACCCAAAAACTCTCTCCCGGGACCCAATAACTAGATTCATTTATATCTGTCGTTAAAATAGTTAATTCCTGATGTTTCTTGGCAATAATTCGGCGTCAAAAATCGGTAAATACGCGGCTCTGTGTACGATAATCTGGCAACGGTGCCCCGCAGTGACCATGGAAGGGTTTTAAAACAACATAATGCCAAAGATAATTTCACTAAGCTTTCACACACACCAAAGCAGGTCACGAAACATATAGGCAAAAAAAAAAAAAAGGTTAGTGACCACATCAAAGTTTTTCACCTCCATGTAGTTTCAGCTCAGTGTACGAAAAAAAAATTAAGGTGATTTGATAAGTGGATGAAATATTTACTTAATCAAACGTAAGAACAAACGGGATACGAGTGATTTTATGAACCATTTTGAGTTTTTTGTTACTCTTTCGTATGGATTAGTGCCACATTCAGCTGTAGTGAGTTTACAAGAACGAATAATTATAGGATATAAATCATTAGGTGGCAATCCGCACGCTCGCTCATGCAGACGCAATGGTAGTCTCTCGCTCTCACTCACTCGAGCACGTGTATAGGTTCCATAAGTCACGCTTCGCCTCTCGTCTTTAGCTTTCCATGAAGTAAGTATTAATGTCAAGCAGTATTAACCTTCCTAACATGTACTTGCGAGCCATGTCATACCTTTGTAGTTGCTTAATGCGTTGTGGCGTCTGAAGCATTTTGTGAGCGTACATAATCGTATTTCTCTGAACGTCCATTAGTAGGCTATTGGGTTGGTTTCTGGTGCGAGGCGCTAGTTTTTATGGCTGTCGTGTTTATTATCATATATATTTGCCAGGAAGTAAGTGCCTTTTAATTAGTCTTCTATAGACATCAATTTCCATATTTGGACATGTATTATTAACATTCTCAAGTATATATTGAATTATGTTGTAAGGTGTTCTACGCGTAATGTATGTTTTAAAGAAAAGGCATGTGTATATTTTTAATTCAAGTAATCATACCGATACTAAATGGCGCAAGAGGATTATTAGTTATGTAAAATGGCGTAATGCTATCTTTTTTTTATTATCCAGGGACAAGCCTGGCCATCAAAACAAAAAAGTCAGGATGGATCGTGAACCAGTCACCTCACGCGTCCCCCACGTCACGTCTATAACCATCACCGTTGCCAGATTATCGTACTCAGAGCCGCGTATTTACCGGTTTTTGACGCCGAATTATTGCCAAGAAACATCAGGAATTAACTATAATAACGATAAATATAAATTAATCTAGTTATTGGGTCCCGGGAGAGAGTTTTTGGGTCGGAAGTTGGTAAATATAAGAGTGAGTACAACAATCTGGCAACGTTGATAACCATTTTGTCAAGTTGTCTAGATTCCACCCTTTAATTAGCGCTCACGAGTAAAGAGGCGTGCATGGTGCCCAACCTGACTGAGTGTGAATTGTCGATCAGGTTTTTTGGTTTATGGTAGGCTTCCACAGCGTCCTGTTGTCTGATCTGCCACTTGTTGGTGAGTATCATGCCCTTCTAATGGTAGTCTGCAGGTGTGTGTGTTTGTGTGTGTGTGTGTTTACCTATTTGAATTGTACAGAGCTTGAGTTATGTTCGTAGTGCCCTGTCTCCATATTTGCAGTTGCCCAGTCTTTCTTTTAAATAATTTGTAAACGCTTCACTGCGATCACTTCTTCCTATAATCTTTTACAAGCATACGTTCTGCACTGGTGTGACGTCATTGGGTGCTGGCAGTACTGATACGGGGTTGTTGACTTGTTGCATGGTATGTGAGTGTGTGTGTGTGTGTGTGTTGGTGGTGGTACACACACACACACCAGCACCTCCACTATGCAACAAGTCAACAACCAGTATCAGTATTGCCAACAGCAGCGTTGCACCGAGGTAGTATGCTAACTCAATATCGGCAGCCCTGACCCCCTGACGATACTCGAGTCTGTATTATGCCGCCGGGCGTTTATGGAGCTGCTCCCCGCCGCCCCGGCAATGTATAGCGGCTTGAGGTGTGTGAACAGGAATTTGAATAATTTTAGCATACATTAAGAGGTATAATGTTAGACTCTCATTTACTTGGTTAAAAGGGTAGGAGGCGCTCATAGCGTGATGATTATGATAATCGCGAGGAGGAATAGAAGGAAGAAGAGGAGGAGGGGAAGCAGAAGGAAGGGATGTTACATTATGAGACTACGAGGTAACACACACACACACACACACACACACACACACACACACACACTGTGGCTCTCTATAAACAATACAATTTTGTAATCTGAAACAAAAAAAAATATAATGCCACCTCATTCACAATAATTTAGTCACTCCAACATCCCGAGTAGCAAGACTGCCACTGTAATAAAACAATAAATATGCAAATTCCTATTACATAAAATAAACTTAATTTCAGCAGTGCTGTGAATAGTTAAAAATGATATTGATGAGCTGTTAGGTTTGTCTCCACAGGAAGAGATAGGAAACTAACACTCATCTATCCATCTTTCTTTGTTTATCTATCTATCTATATGTCTATCTGTCTACCCATATATCTATCAATCCATCTATCCATTTATTTATTTATTAACTCTCTCTCTCTCTCTCTCTCTCTCTCTCTCTCTCTCTCTCTCTCTCTCTCTCTCTCTCTCTCTCTGTCTTACCTGTTCTTCAAAAGCTAGGTACATTACGTATAGCCAAGACGCAGCATCTAAGAAACTATTGAAAATTTCTTAAAACTGAATTAAAACAGCATCGTAGAGATGGCACGATCCTTCTGGAGCATCAAAATTAAAAATGTAAATATGTATTAGCAACATGTACGTCGCTAGTGGAATGTAAACAAAAAAGAAGCCAAAGGAATTGCAACAGATTCACTTGCTTACTGCGGTAGCTGTGTCATTCATTTGCGACTATTCTCTTTCTTACTCCAATAATATAACTTCCAATAAAACGCAAATGTCAGAAAAAAATAGGATCTTACAGCATTACTCGGTTCCATAATAACTAAGGTCAGCCGTTTGGGAATGTTTCATCTCTCATAAAGCTGCCAAGGAAAAGGCTAAAGTAGGGAGCATATCCTTGATTAACTTTCCCGTCGACTTGGTGATCAGTTCCGTCTCTTCATAATTTAGTTGTTGGAGCCGCCCTGTCACGGGTTAGCCTGGGTGATGTCTTTCCTTGAGTTATCTGTCTTATCCATAATTTCCACTGGTCTCCACTTACGAGGCTACGTGTGAACATGCTGTATAATTCTGACGTTCCTTCCCACATACGCAGAGGTATATATTACATTATTGAGAGAGAGAGAGAGAGAGAGAGAGAGAGAGAGAGAGAGAGAGTAGGGCCAGGAATCAAACAGTTTAGGGCGGCATAAAGCGAGCACCAAAATTTTGACGGTAATTTCCCACGAGGGTATTCTCAGGGGCCCCGGCTGTCGATTGTAACTTGAAGCCCCTCCTGCCGTGTGGTTATGGTAGAAATAGTAGTAGTTGCTGCTGCTGTTGTAGTGGTAGTTATTGCTGTTTTTCCTGGTGTGTGTGTGTGTGTGTGTGTGTGTGTGTTACAGTAAAGGAGGTTCCTCAAAGCCTTAAAAGGAAAAACGCTGGCGCTGCTCTTGGACATTGTAGATACTTTGAGTGGTGATGTTGGTGATGATAATGGTGTTGCTCGATGTAGTTATACTATAGTGATGGTTTTGTTGTTTGGAGCTGTATTTGTTGTGATTGAAGTAGTGATAGTGCTGTGGTCATGACTTGTTTTCTGTTATTTATGTTTCTCTTTTTTATTTCGTTGTTGTAAGTGTTGTTTGTTGTGGTTCCAGTAAATTGTTGTTGCTTTAGGGGCGTTGGTAACTGTGGTTGGCTGCCTGCTTTCTTTAGTTGAGTGCTGAGTGATGGTCTTGGCGATGATATAGTGGTTGTTGTTGTTGTTTGTTGTGGCGTTCGTGATAGTGGTGGTTGTATCGATATTCACGTTTATCTCTCATACCAGTTTTCCTCTTTTTATTATTATTGGTAGAGATCCTGGTAAAGATTGTGGTAGCAATGGTTTCAATAGAGGTGATAATATAATACTATATTATTATGATTTAATCCACATTGCAGGTAACGTGCATTGTTACTGATTAACATTTTCAATAGCTACATATTTTTTCATTGCATCATCAGTAGTTTTTATTTTTTTCTCTTTGGCACATTTTCGTGTTGATTCTCCTTATTCTCATGTGCCTCTCTCTGTGTCTCTCTGTTTGGCTTTGTGTGTGTCTGACTGTCGTCCTGTTAATGTGTGTGTGTGTGTGTGTGTGTGTGTGTGTGTGTGTGTGTGTGTCTCTCTCTCTCTCTCTCTCTCTCTCTCTCTCTCTCTCTCTCTCTCTCTCTCTCTCACACACACACACACACACACACACACACACATACACATTGATCATTTCAAAGCTCACTCCCTGATATATATTATTTTCCTTTTTTTTTTTTTTGTTTGTTTGTGTGGAGGGGGGGGGGGGGGGGGCAAGGGGGAAAATTTAACACCCTCGTCCCCACCACCACTATTAATGGCGCTCCGCCGTTGTGTACACTGTTGAGGAGGATGTTCACGTGTGTGTGTGTGTGTGTGTGTGTGTGTGTGTGTGTGTGTGTGTGGTTATATGTGTGTGTTTGTGTGGGGGGTTATGTTTGAGTGTGTGTGTGTGTGTGTGTGTGTGTGTGTGTGTGTGTGTGTAGGATATTTTGTTGCCTTTATTCCTTCATATCTTAATAGTATTTCTTTGTGTGCGGTTATCCCTTTTTCTGATCCCCGTTTGTTTTGATACAAATTGGTTTCTATTATTTTTTTATGATATATGCGTTTGTTTGCTTTTATTTGAGGTAAATTTGCATCGCCGTAAATAACGAGGAGGATGAAGAATGGCTTTTATTGCGTGTGTGCTTTCATTTCGTTTTTGTTTCTGCTTTCCCCCGCGAAAGGTACACAAACACAAAGTTATTTTTAGTTTTTTTTTATTTCGTAATTCTTTGTTTGAGAGAGCTGAGAGATGAGTCAATATACAATTACCAGAGTTGCTGGACGGTTTCTGTAAACTAAGCTGCAGTGACACAAATGAAAGTGTCCGCGTAGTTACTATACCTTCTATTTGTCTTTTTTTGTTTCATTGCGTCATATTAACCAAAACAGAAGTATTGCCCCTCGTACTGTGCTGCTCTCTCTCTCTCTCTCTCTCTCTCTCTCTCTCTCTCTCTCTCTCTCTCTCTCTCTCTCTCTCTCTCTCTCTCTCTCTTCAAGTCGTAGGCAGGAGGAAATACAGATGAAGAAAGATTGTTCCAGAGTTTACCAGCTTAAGGGATGAAAGAGTGAAGAGAATCTCTCCTTCTCCCATTCAGATAATCTGTGTAGTGAACATTACTACACTGTTTAATGGGTCTGTCCCTCCCTTCTCGTACCTCTATTTGCTTCCCTCCACAGTTCCGTATGCAAAGCTACAAAGGCCGATTTGATAGATGTGCTGCTTCGTTTCTAGAGTGTATCACATTTAATATTAATCTTTTGTTTTGATTTTGCAGAGCTGTTAGGTTTGCTCTTTAATTTAGTGCGATTTTTTGTTCAGATTATGAATTGATTAATTTATTTCTATATTTATTTATTTATTTATTTATTGTTGTAGCGATATTGGCAGCGTTAATAGTGTGTTTAAGCACGCTTTGCATCAAATTCTAAGCATTACTGTTTTGTTCCGTACAGGTAATAACAACGGGTGCGGCAGATGCCGTCAGGGCACACCACCACCACAGCCACTCCCGCCATGATTCTCACACGACAGTCAGCCTCATCTATAAACTGAAAGGTAAATTATTTTTTTTCCACTATTTACAAATACATTAAAATTGGATCTATGCTACATCAATGTATTTCAGCTGCTGAATCTTAAGTACCTAATTCTTCGCATTGTTTAGTGCAGAGAATGTGTTTTACGTGTCAAACTGTACAGAATTTAACTAAGCGAAGTGGTTACTCATGAAATCAATAATGAAATAATAAGGTGATTTGTAGTGTAATTGATATAGACGTTTAGTGCCTATTTATATAACTCCACTGAATTGGACTGCTTTATAGTATTATATTTTTGCTGTTATGTTAATAGTATGTTTATAGTTCTACATTTGATCAGAATGTTAGCTTTATGGCTGTTTCGTGTGTTTGTGGTTGTGAGCTCACCGAACCTGAATATTTTATTGCACTGTGTTTTACTACTATAGTGTGAGGTCTCTTGAGTGTTCGGAAATCTTTCCTGCAATCGGTTAGGCAGTGATCGCTGTAGTGAAGCCATGCCGGGGTTGTGAGTCGGAATTTCACCATGTTTCCTTTTACGCTTCCACTATCCAGAAGACGTGGCTGTTCAGTTACCCTTACGCCACAATCTTAAACATATATCGTGTACATGTTATATGGTATCGATTAGTCTATGGAAGCACGTCGTTGTTTTCATAAATAAACTCCACAATTCAAAGTTCGCTCTTCATATTCCATTTTACCAAGGCAAAGATAGAAATGCCTGCACAATTGGACTTGGTTGCCTACACTGCACAACTTTAAACATTTATCGCTTTACCGTTTAGGACTCAGATCCACAGGTATATGGAGCTCGTTAATTAGTGCTGACCATACGTGATTTTGTCTGCCTGCTTGTTAGTCTCTCTCTCTCTCTCTCTCTCTCTCTCTCTCTCTCTCTCTCTCTCTCTCTCTCTCTCTCTCTCTCTCTCTCTCTCTCTCTCTCTCTCTCTCTCTCTCTCTCTCTCTCTCTCTCTCTCTCTCTCTCAAGGACAGTCAACACTATCAAAACACTAAGGTTGGTATTATGAGACACTTTCGCCTCTCACATCAGCCATTTCTAAAGGTCAAAGAGGAGGTCAGTCGGGTTCTAATGGGTGTTTCTTGAGGTTCACGGTACAGAAGAAGGGTCACACTACCACCGGGGTCATAAAGCTACTTCCGGAAATGCCTAAAACTCCTACGAAAGCCTTGTCAAATATGTGTTCTTTGGCGGCGAAATGTCTTGAAATACGACCCCAACAGTTACTCATTACTCTCCTCCTACCCCCAAAAATTGTATGCAAAAAAATAAATAACCTCTTCGTAAGAAAACGCGATATACATACATAAAGTTTAGGTGGAAAAAAACACAAATGCGAGGAAAACAATGCAAGTTAAACTCCCACGGGGAATTCGGAGGGGAGACCAAAAAGAATAACGTCAGCATTTGTCCAAACTTTCTTCAGCCCTTTCTCTCCCCCTCCCCTCTCCCCCCTGATCCCAACAAGCTACCCCTACCCCATTACCCCCAACCCCCTCACCACGACTTCCCCCTCTAACCTCACACCCACCTCCTTTTATAGTTTATCCCCACCCCCAAACCTCAACACCCCTTCCTGTCCCCTATTAACCTCACACCCCTACCCACTTTTCCCCACCCCAACCTCATCCTTCCCAGCTTCACTTCCTGCCTACAACCTCACCACCCCACGCCACGGCAAACACCCTGCATTATCCCCCTTCCTCTACCCTACACCCACCCCATAAACCCCTCGCATATCCCTTCTTCACCCAACAACACCCCCAACAACAACCAGCACCACCACTACCAACAACCTCCCCACTTCCCCCCCCCCCCCCCTCATCCCGCCTTACTTTCATTCTCTCCAAAATTTCGTAACTTTCCGCATTGGCACACTCGAGTCGGGCTCCGGGAAGTATTGCTCCTGGTAATTTCCCCAGAGCTTCATCGCCCCGAGATGCCCCGGGGTCGGCAACTCGCGATAATTGCTCGCGAGGCAATTGTGAAGTGGCGTCCAAATGAGTGTTTTGTGGATTGGTTTTGAGTTTGAGCTTCCTGGCGTCGCGCGTCCGGTATGAATAAGTGCGCTTTGAGAGAGAGAGAGAGAGAGAGATTTTTATAATTAAGGTGGAAAGATATATTCCTTTAGCGTTCTGACTCCTTCTTAATAGTGACGATTTCAATTAGTAAACTAGGTAAACATCTATTTTATACTCCTCTCTCTCTCTCTCTCTCTCTCTCTCTCTCTCTCTCTCTCTCTCTCTCTCTCTCTCTCTCTCTCTCTCTCTCTCTCTCTCTCTCTCTCTCTCTCTCTCTCTCTCTCTCTCACCACATATATTCACTCTTCTCTGCCACTCTTCTCCCCAAAGTAAAATCCTGACATAAAAAAAAAAAACATCTTCACCTTTTCTGCTTTGCCCAATAATGAAAAGAACAGCGGAAGGATAATGGACAGCAGATGAATAATAATAATAGTAATAATAATAATAATAATAATAATAATAATAATAATAATAATAATAACAATAATAATAATAATAATCGTCGTGAACAGGGCGAGGTCTTTCAGTAATACTAACGCAAGTGCCGAAATAAGTGCGTTTTTTGGGAGAAAGGAAGAGTTGGGTCTAGTGAGCGGATGGAGAGTGTTGGGTGTGGATGTAGATGTTTTAGAGAAAGGTGCGTCCGAGTTACATGACGACGTTATATCACTGTAAACTAGAAGGGGAACATGCGGATAAGCAGTTTTTTTATTTTTTTTTATTTATGCACAGGTGTCGAATAACAAAAACAACCTTAATGATCAAAGCATAATGGCCTAAAATATCAGCATCGGTTTTATTTTTATTTTTTAGTTTCGCTTTGGGTCAGTTGATGGTGGTAGGGAGGGAGCGAGGCATGATGACGGGCGGACGCCAAGTGTAGCATACCCAGCTGCTGAGGAGGTCGAGAGGATATCTTTTATAAAACGAGGTCATAGATAAAAGCCTTTCCTTCGTGCATGCCCCAACGACATTGCATATTTAAGGGTTTGCGATGGAGGACTAATAATAACTGACTTTCCTTCATTCCGTATTAAAAGAAAATGAAGATCTAAATTTCCTTTTTCCCTCCGCTGCCAGTGCTAATATCTGGAAGTAAAAATAAAGGATATGAGAAAAAATGCACACACACACACACACACACACACACACACACACACACACACACACACACACACACACACACACACACATCGTCCATGAATTATTTACTTGATCAGGCATTCCAATCAGGGTAAGTCGTTCCCTGTAGCTGGCGCCTCGACCCCCAGCGGACGACGACAATTACTGCCGTCAAACAAAATGATGGAAAGTCAATAAAAATTTCCACAGCCTCCGTCCCTCCGCCGGGAATAATCTGCGAAGACAAGTGATTTCCATCCCAGCCCTGCCAAAGGTTTTAACCCCCGCCCCGCGCCCGCCTGGCCTTCCGTTCCGTTCCGCTCTCTTCCTTGCTGTATCTCTACCACCTCCTCGTCTCCTACTACCGTGCCTTCTTCTCCCTCTCCTCCTCCTCCCAACTCTCTTTTTCCTTTCATTGTTCTTATTCTTGTTATTTTCTGAGTATTATTTTTTTTTCCTTTTTTTTCAGTTTCTTCTTTCTTCTTTTTCTTCTTCTTCTTCTTCTTCTTCTTTGTCACTAACTACTCCTGCTCATCTACTTCCTCCTCGACCTCCTTTCCCCTTCTATCTTCGTCTCCTCTTCCTCCTCCTCCTCCTCCTCCTCCTCCTCCTCCTCCCTCATCGAAAAGAGCCTCCGTCCCTTTTCCTTCCCAAGAGTCACCTCCGTCACACCCTCTTCCATCCTCATTTTCCTGCCTCCCTCCCTCCTTCCTTCTTCCATCTTTCTCTCCCTCTCATTCTCCCAGGCCATCCAGGGACACTTTCTCGACAACACCTCCCACGAGTCTCCTCCTCCTCCTCCTCCTCCTCCTCCTCCTGTCGTGCCCTTGGATCTCTCACTTCACATTATCAACTCAGTTCAAATATTGATTGCAATTTTCGCCCCGGACTGAACGCTATTTCTCATTAAAAATTAATTAGACAAACATGCCTAGTCCCTGTTCGGGGGGGGAGTGGGAACGAAATCATTCGCTCACCTTTCCCAGTTTTCAGAGCGGCGTTACGCTCCCTGAGAATCCACAGAGTTTCGCTCGATTTCCTTTCCGGAGAAATTTATTTTAACTATGACTGGCTGGGGTTATTCATTTTCCATCTTGTCCCTTCTCCCTCTTCCTCCCCCTCTGTCTATCCCTATCTCTCTTTTGCTCTCTATATAATTTTGTTTCTTTCGTTTCTTCTCTCTTATTTTTCATCTTCTCTCTTTTCTTCTCCCTCTCTATCCTCATCTCTTTCGCTTTCTATATCATTTTGTTTGTTTCTTTTTTCTCTCATATTCATTTTTCATCTTGTCTCTTCTCTCTTCCCCCCTCTGTCTATGCCCATCTCTCTTTCATTTTTAATTCATTTTCTCTCTCTCTCTCTCTCTCTCTCTCTCTCTCTCTCTCTCTCTCTCTCTCTCTCTCTCTCTCTCTCTCTCTCTCTCTCTCTCTCTCTCTCTCTCTCTCTCTCTCTCTCTCTCTCTCTCTCTCTCTCTCTCTCTCTCTCTCTCACTCTCCTCACTACTCCATGACTCTCGTTCTTCCCGTTCTTCTTTCCGTGCTGTCCTCCTCTCTATATGTTTCATCTTGCCCGTGTGTGAGTGTGTGTGTGTGTGTGTGTGTGTGTGTGTGTGTGTGTGTGTGTGCCCCGATCCCTCCTTCGCCTCTGTTCCTTGTAAGAAAATAAGTAAAGAAACGAGCGACATTGATGAAGGAAAGGATGGTTTGCGATGATCATGAGAAGGAGGAGGAAGAGGAGGAGGAGGAGGGAGGCGGCTGACCTGTTATAATGAAGCACAGTAATGATCACGGAGCCAGAGCACGATGTTAAACTTTCCATCCTTCTTTTCTTTTTTCGTTGCGCTAGACAGAGTAGGAATATAAAGAGCAGATGTTATTGATGTAACTAATAAGGAAAATATGGATAGGGAAAGTTCATGCAATAATATGATGGATACTTAAATGTGTGTGGATGTGTGGGGGGGGGGGGTTGGAGAGAGAGAGAGAGAGAGAGAGAGAGAGAGAGAGAGAGAGAGAGAGAGAGAGAGAGAGAGAGAGAGAGAGAGAGAGAGAGAGAGAGAGAGAGAGATTCAGCATTAACAACTAACATACTCCGAGCCCCATACATTATCACAGTTCCTCCTCTCCCCCGACACCTTTGCCAAGACACATATATCCTTTATTTTGTTTAATTATACAGATCGGCTAAATGCGCGCTACCATAGCAGGAAAAAGAAGGAAAAAAGCGTAACTTCCGTAATGTAGAAAGATGTAGACTGAACCTGGGCAGATACAAAATTGATGGAAACACTTTTGAAAATTTAAGTTGAATGATGGCTAATTATAGGAGCACATGCACATGGCTAATTAGGAGCAGTAAGTAGCGGGCTTTTTTTCATTATTGTTTTCTTCTTTTTTACGCCCTTGCTCTGTCTCCTCTGCTGTAAAAAAAAAAAAAAGATTGGAAGGAAAGTTTGTGAATAACCCAATCTCAGGAGCGGCCATGTGAAGGTTGTCCGGCCTCTTGTAGTCTCCTTTTCGTTGTGTTTCCCTGCATGTCTCCCTCTTAGATCTGTGTGTTCTTAACCCGCCCGCTGCGATTGGCACGGATTTGCCTTTCACTTGTGGCCTGGTAACATATAGTCCCAGGTCTTTCTCTGCTTCTGTGGTGGATAGTGGAGTGTTTCCCATGTGGTGTTGGTGTGCTGGATATCCCCTCCCAAGGTTCATGACTTTACATTTTTCTTCATTGAATTGCAGCAGCCACTTTTTCTTCCACTCCTGCAGCTTGGTGAGTCTTCTTGTAGGAAATCCGCAGTCAAGGGGTTAATAGTCCAGCGCTGCATCGTTCAGTAACTAAGTTTTCATGATCACTTTTATATTTTTTTATGTTTTTACCTTACTCTCTTGATAATTTTTCAATAAATAAATCTATACGCAACTTACTTGATTCTTTATGGCTAATGGAAGAAAACTCCGCTGCTGGATATCGTACAAATATGAATCATTGAATGGAAATGAAGCGATATTTTTACATTATGAAAAGGATATGTCCAGTATTTTGCATGCTGTCAAATGTCATACAGTTGTAACTTAAAACAGGGAAGAAAGTACACATACCTATTTCTTCACCAGTTTAAGCTATATGAGAGATAAAGAGTTGCACAGTGATTAGAAAGAAATCCATCTCCCTCTCAATAAAAGTTGGTGACACAGCTGACAGGCGTAGTACACGAATTTGCTTTCTTTATTTCAATAGATCAAAAAATAATAATACTCGACCAGGAAAAGTTTGGCCTGAAATGTTTCTTATATATATTGTTAATGAATTATGATTTTATTAGTACCTACCACTCAGACCAAGACGGTGGTAAATAATGTGAATTTTAAGAAAGACAAAAGCTACATTATGTTTAAAGGCAAGCATTATTACGCGGCTGTCATGCATTGGAACGAGATGAATCCCAATGACAGGGTGGGATGGAATGGTTCATCGTGATCATTTATTATTAACTCGATAATGGCGTGTGTTTGGGGAATGAAAGGTGTAAGTATTGAAGAGCCTTTGACAGTTATTAGCAGACTGTGTCATAATCAGCGTCCATCATGTCAGTTAATGAGTATATATCAACCTACACATATACCTTCAGTCATACATGCAGACATACATACACACATTGGCTACATGCATACACACATTTATAAACACATACACAAATTCATGGTTATTCTGGTAATATAGTGTATGTGCTGACTGTTTTACGTTATGGCCTCTAGATAGTGAAGTGAAGAGGTGAATCTACCCACATAGCCTCGTCTCTGAACGCCAATTTGGACTAGATGGCCATGCATACCCAGATTTCATTCCCGCTCATCGTGTTGTATCTGAGACAACCCACATTAAGGAAAGCTGTGGTGGCCAAGTAGTTTGGGGAGGCGATGGCTGAGTGGTTAACGCGTGTACGTGGGTCCCGACAACCCGAGTTCAAATCCTACGGCAAGCAGCTGACGATTTTATACCATCCCCGAGTGGCGGCGGGTTACCCAATTGCTCTTCGCACTTCAGCTAACTCTTATCTCAGCGACTTCGATCAAGAGGTATACTGGGGTGGGGGGCAGCATGGGCCAAGCAACTCATATGTCATGGCAGCAACATAAATAAAATTCGCCCTCGCCACTATCGGGCAGGGGCCGTCGACCATCGAGGATAGGCCCCTCAATGGAGCCTACGGGCGCTATGGCCAGCACATAGGAAGGAGGCTCGTGGCTTGAATAAACGTTGGATCCTGCCAGGAATTACTTTACATGAGACGGGGGCCAAGTGGATTTCCGCAGAGGAAACTTAGTGGATGGTGTTATTGGGTGGGTGAGGCAACGCACCTCACTGCGTGCGCCGCCATTAATTGAATGATATATCAAAAAGAAGAAATATTCATATATGTACTGAAAAAAAATCGAAGAAAAAATACGTCAAAAACGGCATAAACTGCGGCAGATAAACACGAAGTGGTGATGGGAGGGGTATTTATAATATGGGGAGCGGCAGGGGCGTTTAAGGCAGGGGCAGGCAAGGAAAAAGTCATTAAACCGATAAGGGGGAGGTAGGGGTATCTAAAATCAAAGACAGTGAGCAGATAGAACGAAGAGGGATGTCGGTACAAGTGTTTAAAACCGAGAGCAAAACATATACAAAGGGGGGGGGGGGGGGGAGGTATCAGGAGTCGCTAAAACTAAGGAGGCTACAGGAGGAGGGACGCTGTTAGAGCAGAGGGAGCAGCAATAGGGAAAATTTATAACGAAAGGGGCGGTTTTGAGGCGCAGTGAAATTTAACGGACCATTGGATGAAGTTGTTGGAAAAGAGCGAAGGGAAAGGAGTCAGTCGTGTACACGTTAACCTGCAAGGGAGAGGGTAGACCTACTTAAAACTCAAGGTGCTGCTGGGATAAGTTTTTAGAATGGAAAGGCGCAGGTGGAAAGCAGCGTTCAAATACGTAGAAGTAAAGCATAACCCACAGGAGAGAAAGGGAAGGTAAGGCTTAACGATACTGGACAGCCACCACAAAACCTATCGCCACAGGTCCTCATGAAAGCCTAGAATATCACGACCCCCAGGGAAAATAAATATAATGATAAATAAACACATTAATAGTCAGGTAAGGGACAGTTCACACCTACCACTGCAAATCCTCATGAAAGCCTAAAGAGATCATGGAGCTGCAGGTGAAATAGATGAATACATAAATACATGAATAGTAAAGGTGTGGCCTGCAGAGGGGACAAGGGGACGACAAACGTGGAGGCGGTAAATCCTGCTGCCCGTCTCTGCACACTCACGAGCCTTGAAAGGAACGTTTTCACACAGATTTTATGCTCTTGAATAAAAAGTAACTCCGCTCTGTAGGGATTACCGCCGAATGAAGCCGCTTTCATGTTTATAACTCTTAAGGACGCTAAGAGTGAAGATTATTGAATAAGCGAGAGCATTCGATTTAGGTCGCCGAAAAACATGCAACGATATGCGACTTGAAATTTCCGAGATGAAAGTAAATTACATCAACATCTTTTGGGAGGCTGCAGAAATATCATATACCTTAAAACCTTTTTTCAGGCTATACACCTACAAGTTTAAGAACCTGATGAATATTAATCCGACGTCAAAGGGGAAAATCGCCCTTTCAAAATATGTAGATTAAATATGCAAATAAAACATAAGAGAACGGCGTCAGAAAATGATGTGAGAAAACTGGTGTCTCCTGGAATATCGTGCAACAAACTCCATCCAACGGCATAAGCGCCATCTATTGAGCTGGGCAGAATGTGACGCCTATACGCTGCCTTCCTCTATATCTTAAGTCATTAGAAAAGCCTGCTCATAACAATTTTTGCAGATATCATACACCTCCGTGGTGCAGTGTTTAGCATGACTAGCTCCGAATCCGTGGGCCCTGATTCGATTCCCGGCCCAGGCATTCTCGCCGTGCAGCTTACCCGGCTGTTTATCCTCACGTTTGGGCTGGTCGATAAATGGGTACCTGGGGAAACCTGGGGAAACCTGGGGAAGGTAAACTGCAGTAATAGCGTCTCTGTTTCCCCGGGATAATTGTCTTTTACCCACCACAGACTCAAGGGCCAATGCGACGGAGAAGAGCACCGAGGCCACGCGCAGCTACAGCGTATGCCCCCAACTTTCGTCTATGCAATTTACACACATACACACACACACACACACACACACACACACACACACACACACACACACACACACACTTGCTCTCTTTTCATCCTTCCTTTTTCTCTTTTTATATTGTGTGCCTGTAAATACATCCAGTCCACTATACCAAGAACATGTAAGCACAAACCAAAGCCCCCCCCCCCTTCCTACCCCCCACCCCCCTTCATCTCCACGCGCACACAAACACAAACAGAGGGACCTCACCCCACCCCTCACATCCACCTTCCCCCTTTACCTTTCCATCCCTTTCAACCACCTACTACAACAACAAAACAATGGACCCAACCTATTTCCTTCCTTCCATCTTTTCTTCCTCTAATACGTGTAGGGTCTATCGAAGGCTCCCTGTCCGCTGTTCCTGTTTCACCTAGCATGACAAAAGTGCCCACCGCCCACCGAACACTCCGTCCCTCTCCTTGATCCCACTACTACCCTGTCAGCCCGCCGTGTACAGCACCCGCAAAGCCTCAAGTCCGCTTTCACACCGCCAGAGAAACAGCGCCCCTTCTTTCCCTACGCCCCAGGACCCATTATTGCGTGGCACATGCGCTGCAGGGGAAAAGTCTCAGGCTGCACGTGATATTTTTGTTCGGCGATTAAATAGAGCAAACACGGAGAGAATGGGCGCCTTGTGTACTCTGGCGATGGGGGTAAATAACGCCCCCCCCCCCCACCCCTCCTCACACTCACCTCTCCCCGCCTAAATAAAGACCTGCAAAGAAGCCACGTAGACGGGTTGGCTAGCTGGCTGGCTGGCTGTACTCTTTCCATCTGCTTTTTCATCCGTCATCCTTCCTTCCTTCCGTCATTCCATATGTTTATCCGCCCATCTATCCATCCAGCAGTTTCTTTTTTTATTCATTCATTCTTCTCTCCATCTTCCTCATTCATTTGTCTTCTTTGTCCTGCACTTTTCAAGCCTTCTATTTTTTTTTCCTCTTTTCTTCCTGTCCGTTCTCTTCCATGTTCTCCTCTTCCTCCCTTCCATCCTTCCTTCCCTCATTCATTCATTCATTCTTTCCTCCCTCCCTCCCTCCTCTTTTTCATCCTCCATTTCCTCCTTTTCCTTTTCTTTTCCCTCCTACTTATCCTCCTTCTACTCCTATTCCTTCTACTCCCTTCCCGTCACCACCGGGCTACTTTTCGTCGGCGCCTCTACAACAGCTTCAGGTGTTGTATTAAGATTAGCTCTCCTGTTCTGTGTACACGTGTTATGGAAGGAAGGAAGGAAGGAAGGAAGGAAGGGGGAGCGTAGGTGGTGGGCGTGCGATTGGTAGTACCCATACTCTGTCGTTTGAATAATGTTAGTGTGTGTGTGTGTGTGTGTGTGTGTGTGTGTGTGTGTGTGTGTGTGTGTGTGTGTGAGTGAGTGAGTGAATGTGTGAGTGTGAGAGTATGAGTATGAGTATGGGTATGAGTGAGAGTATGAGTGAGAGTGAGAGTGTGTGTGTGTGTGTGTGTGTGTGTGTGTGTGTGTGTGTGTGTGTGTGTGTGTGTGTTGTGCTGGTGGAAAGAATACCTATGCAGCCGGCTTGTGTACAGTTTAGGAGAGAATTATTGGATGAATCGTAGGCTGCACGTGTTTCCCCAAGGAGGGCCACTCCCAAGGGTCGTCACCTCGGTGCCCCTTGACACGGACTCCCTCGTCACCTTTACAAGCAGCCCCAGCATCCGCCAGGCAAGAAATAGAGACTAGCCTCACTGACTGGAAAGGCCACGCAAGTCGTCTGTCCGAGGCTTGCATGTAACTTCTGTATATGATAGACATAATCAATTATTATCGCATTTTCGTCACGCTACAACAAACACCGCCTCCTACCCTTGTATAACTCACTGGTAAGACGTCATCTGGAACACGCATTACAGATCTGGTCTCCCAATCACAAGGACATCGAATTCAGAGAGTACAGCTACGCGTCACGAACGTATACTATCGTTAAGGGCGCAGCCTTGTGGAGGACGACTCAGACGACTCGCCTCTTTACGCTGGAACAGAGACGACAACGGGAGAACCTGATACTGGTCTTAAAGTCTCTGAACAATTTCAATAACGTCGTTCACTCCAGGGTTTTATGAGGTCCAAAACCCGAGAACTTGAAATAACTGTTTTCCGCTTCACGAAAGGTGACTTACAGACATCGGCCAGTTTTTTTTATTCATTTTTCTCGACCAAGTCTTCCGCCAGTGAAAATCTCCCTTTAAAAGTGTTTAGTGAGAAAACGATACAGGCCTTTCAAAATTGTATTGACAGTTGCATCGTTACCACAGGTGTATGTTTATCGTTTTCCTGTTTACAAATAGCAAGTGCCTCGGTTTGTTCTGCTTATTACTGAAGCGCCTGACGAGCAGAGTAATCACTAAAACAATGAACATCGTCATCTGCCCGTGCTTCATGTTACCCGTCCCGTCATGTTTATTATTTCCATGTTTTCTCCTCCTCCTCAGCCTCATCCTCATCTTTATCCTCATCTTTATCCTCATCCTCTACCTTATCAGCATCGTCATACTCCTCTTCCTTCTGGTCATCCTCTCCTTCTATTCCTCAGTACGTTGCCGGAGAGAGAAGTAGCTGGGATGGAGCCTTATTTTATGCTGTCTTGTCCTAACCCGCGTATTATCAGAAGCGATTGCAGTTCAACAGACACCTTTGCTATTGAGCTAGACCAACAGATATCTTGTCATTTGTTCTTCTTATGTATACCTATGTTTTCTTCCTCCTCTCCCACCTCTTCCTCCTCCTCTTCCTGCTTTCTTCCTCTTCTTCCTACTCCTCTTCCTCTTTTTCCTCCTCCTCCTCCTCCTCCTCCCTTCCGCTTTTCCTGTCCAGAATGTAAGCGACCACTTGATTCTGTTTCGCCGCTCCTCCTTCCGTGTAAACCTGCGCTCAAAAGAAAGCTATTTTTTTCACCGTTCTTTGCTCCAAGTTTTTCTCTTTCATTTTTTCGTCAATATTTTTGTAGTGGTTTCTCTCTAAATTAAATGGCTGGTGTAATATTTATGAAAAAAAGAAAGCTAATGCAGCGCTCCTACCGAGTTTTTCGCCTTTCTGTGGAACAAGTATTTTGCTATTATTTTTTTCGTCGGTATTTTTGGAGTGGCTTCTCTCTTGATGGTTGTTGAAAAGTTTATGAAAGAATGAAGAGGAAATACAGCACTCCCTGTTTTGTTTATTTTCTTTATTGTTGCATGTCGAGCATATGTACAGTTCAGGAGAATAATGGCGCTGCGGATTGTGCTGTTGTTGCCCCATAATATAATCTTAATGTAAACGGAATGTCAGGCTCCAGAGAGAAGAACAAATTAGTCAAACTGTAGCATTAACCGTATCTATCCACCGGGAAATATACAAGTTACTGATTCGAGTAACCGCCTTCGGAAACGGCTGTAAATCGAGGGTCATCTAGAATCACGAAGAACCGTTCTATTTATCGTGTTATCATACTTGAAAAAGGAAAACATGAAAATAGAGGGAGCCGATAGCGAATGGGGCAGTGAGTAGCGGGCTTTTTTATTCACATTTGTTACCTTTTTTTATGCCCTTGAACTGACCCCTATGCTGTAAAAAAAAATAGTAATAATAATCTTCAGTATCAGCATCGCCCCTGCTTGTTTTCGGGAGCGTCGTAACGATACATACAGGCAAAGCTGAACGATAAAAATGCTTATAAATATCAAAGAAAAGGTGACTACTTTAGACAGTAGGCGAGAAAGTCATGGAAGTAAAGAATAGGCAGAGGTAGAGTTGAAAAACTATGTAAAATCAGAAAGATAAAAAAAAAAATAGCAACAATCATATCCAAGCCAGCACCGATGAAAACGAGGTGATTTCGTGTTCCGTGACAAATAGAAGGAATGTATGAACTAGGAGGAGGAGGAGGAGAAGGAGGAGGAGGAAGAGAACAAAATATGGTAAAGAAAAGAAACAAGAAGAGAGAGAGAGAAGGTTCAAGGTATAGAGATAAATAAATAAGAACGTGCCTTAGCAGAAATAAAAGGACGCAGCAATACCACCGCCACGTTTCCCACCCCGGGCCGAAAAGAGAGCAGGAGAGGTTTGGTTTGCGTGGAGTGCAGCCTTGAAATCGTCCCTTGCACAAACTAAGTCTTCATTGCGAGGGGCTGGGGAGGAGGAGGAGGAGGAGGAGGAGGAGGAGGTATATTGTGGTGGTGGTGGTGGTGGTGGGTTGGGGTGAGTTCGTCCGTCTGGCATACAGATTGGCGAGCCTCTTATTGTTGTCGTCTTCCTCCACTTTCGTTTTTGCTTCTTTGTGGTTGTTGGCTGTGTATTTTTTTTTCTTTTTTTTCTTTTTTATTTCCTTCCTTTTTCCTGTGTATTTAGTAGCATCTGGTGTCATTACCTTTGCTATTATCGTACTCTTCATGTTTTGGGGCTTTTTTTTTTTCTTTTCTTTCTCTACTTGGGCGGGCGTGTGTTTGTGTGTGTGAGAGTGTGTGTGTGTGTGTGTGTGTGTGTGTGTGTGTGTGTGTGTGTGTGTGTGTGTGTTACTGAAACCGTACTCAACCAACATTCCATGGCGAATTTTTAATGAAAAGACGGTTATGTTAGAATATAGATTACTAAAAGTGTTCACCTTGTCTCTACGTTTTGGCCGGTTTAACCCATGTTTATAACAGGGCTGTTTAGGGGGTTGAGGATTAGGTTATGAGACTGAACACCCTTTCTAACGTGGGGAGTTTAGCAGTTTGATCGGAGACTCATCGGGGGCCTGCGTCCTGTACAAGTCCTGGTGACCCTCCGATGCCAGGCATACGACACATTCACCAGTGGCTGCAGCGGACCCGGGGAGGTGCCGCATGTCTCGGCCCCCACACTCCACCTTAGAGTGACATGTGGCGCACCTTGCTCATTACGTTACCCCAGTGACGTGATGGAGGAATGTCATTAAGCCACCCTCCGTTGAAGGTCCATGAAAGCATATATATACTCACTGCTACGTACTTCTGCCACCATTCCTATTTCTACTACTACTACTACTACTACTTTTACTACGACTACTACTTGTACTACTACTATTACTACTACTTCTACTACTACTTTTACTACTACTACTACTACTACTACTACTATTGCTTCTGAAATAGTAATATTACTGCTTCTACTACTACTGTTACCGGTGTTGCTTCTGCTACTACAGTCAATCCGTAGTTCCCTCACCCCCCCCCCTCCCCTATCACCACCACCGTTGCCGTGTAAGCCTGCAAAATCCCCCTTACCAACCGCATTGCCAAATTAATGACGAAATCCAATAACAAGCGCGGTCGAATTTAATTACTCCATTAATAATTTCTCTATAATTGTCTGTTCAATGAGTTGGGGATTTACGCGTGACGGGCGGCATCCATCTCGCTGAGCCGAAGATGAGTGAGCATTGTACGCGGCCGCGCGCTCATTCATCCTCCTGCCATCCATTCGGCCGTCCAGGAGGTCACGGCCATGGCGGCTTTGGGAGCCATCAGATTCCCCAGGGACAGCCCTACTGATGTATAGGATGGCAGTTTGCTTTGACATTACGTAACTCCGTGTTAGTGCGATAGTCGTTCTTTTTTTATATAGCAAAGGAGACACTTCAAGGGCGTAAAGAAAAATATTAAAAAAAGCCCGCTACTTACTGCTCCTGAATAGAGGTCAAAGGAGTGGCCAAAAAGAGAGGTCAATTTCGGGAGGAGAGGTGTCCTGATACCCTCCTCTTTTGCCATTGAGCATATCTGTTTAAGAAGATGTTGCAAGTTGCCTTTATAACTTATGATTTTTCTGTGTTTATTCTTCTATCATGTTACATAGAATTATATATACATTTATTTCGTTTTAAGGTTCACTCCCTCGTACTTCATTAGTAAACTCGTGCTTCCCCTTTCACCTGTCGAGAAAGCTACAGGTGGGCTACAAGACGCCTCCCTGACCCTCTTCCTCCCCTCCTGTTCTCTTTCTCTCTTTCAATCTCCCCTCCCCTTCACCTTTGCGTGGCCTGAGGGGAATGACCATCCGGCTCGTCGTGGAGGGCAAGGTGTGCGCTGGGCAGGTGTGGTTTCTCCCAACCTTTGTGTGATTAATTTCCAGTCCAATCTTGTGAGCATATGGTCCGCCCGCCTCCCGCTAAGGACACACCTGGAGAGTTTCTCTTAGTAAAGGTGACGATGGGAAGTTGGACAATAGGGCGAAGGGGGAAGGAGAGTAGAGGAGCGAAGGTTGAGTGTTAATGGGAAGAAAGTAAAGTAGCTGAGGGAGAGATGAGGATGATGAAAGATAGGATTGTGATGCGAGGGAGGATAATCAGACAATGGGAAATGGAAAGTGAGGAGACAAAGGTTGGATGGTGACCACGAGGAAAGAAAAATTAATGCACGGAAGAGGATGACGGTTAAGGGAGGAGGAGAAGCGAAGGGGTGAGGAGGTGAAAGAGCAAGTGGTTGGATAGAAAAGGATCTTCATCATCCTGTATCATTCCACTACAGGACTTAAGCCTCTCCCAAATGTCTCCTCTCGTTTGTCATGTGTCTCTTGTTTCCAAGGTCGATGTACGTAAACATTTCGTAAACTTCATAATTTTATAGCATCCGATGTCATTTTATTTAAGTAATTTCTCTCACATATATTGTTTTATTGATTATGAATATCATTATTATATCCTCTAGCTTTGTCTTTTATCGTATCCGTGTACAGCTTCTCCTACTCTTATCCCTCATAGTAATTTGCAGCATCGATCTTATGAACATCATTCTTTGGGCACCATTCACTTTCCTTTCCAGAACCTCTGTGACTCTGATCCACTATGCCATTAAGAGCAGAATGCATTGATCGAAAACACCTAGCTAGTATAAGGACAGTGCTGGAGAGCCTTTCACTATATTATCATAAATATAATGAGGCAAAGGTTTTTTCTTTAAGGGAATAAAGGTGAAAAAGAAAATATTGGATGATGATTACGATGGTAGGACACAGGATGGCAAATGAGTAAAGGAAAGGTCGTGGCAGAAAAAAGCAAAGTTGAAGAGGGAAAAGTCAGATGAAAGTTGGATGACAACCGGAGGCGAAAAAAGACCAAAGAAAAAAGCGCGAGATGATGACGATGACTACTAATGATACGGAACCGAAAGGGCAGCGAGAGAGAGAGAGAGAGAGAGAGAGAGAGAGAGCGGGAGAGAAAGAGAGAGAGAAAGCGAGCACCCTCCAACACACACACGCCAAAAAAAAAAGGATAAAAAATACCATAGTTGAATAATTTACGGGGTGGGCAGGTAGACCGGCAGGCAGGTATATAGAGTGGAAAAGGTTAATCTCAGGGCACAGTCATAATGTAGAAAGGTTAAGTGTGGCGGAGTTGGTGTTGAAAGAATAAGCCGATGACAACTCCCGTAAAGGTCAGATGGAGTGGTATGAACGGAGAGTGTGAGAGGAACTATACGGAGAAAGGGGAGAAGGGGATTGGCGATGACAGATGCTTCAGGTTGGGGAAGACAGGTGGGAGGGATGGGTGGGTGACTGGTAAGTGGAGAGCATGTATAAGGGACAAAATAAGGTGAAAAGGTGAGCAAGGTGACAGAAATATTCATCAGCCTAAAAGGTATCCGGAGAGGAGGAGGAGGAGGAGGAGGAGCAGTAAGGGAAGAAGAGGAGGAGGAGGAACGAGGAGGAGGACGAGGTGTGAGCGTACATAAGGTTCCTCACACAGATTATAATTACATATGTCTTACTTGGTCTGTGTGTGTGTGTGTGTGTGTGTGTGTGTGTGTGTGTGTGTGTGCGTGTGTGTGTGGGGGGGGGGGGTGGCTATGGATGTGAGTGTGCGTGGGTGGGTATGTGTAATAGAGAGAGAGAGAGAGAGAGAGAGAGATCCCCTCAGACTCAGACAAATAGGAAATCAAAACCATTAAATCATGAACACACACACACACACACACACACACACACACACACACACACACACACACACACACACACACACACACACACACACACACACACACAGACGAGCAAGGGAAACGAAGCTAATGGCACACAATACCTTCACCCACATTTTTCCCTCTCCGTCCCTCCCTCCCCCTGTCTAGCTCTGTTTTTTTTTTCTTTTTTAAGTTGTAGCGTAGCGCCGAAGAGGAGTCCCGGGTCTCTCTGTGTTAAGGATTCCATTTACAGCAACAAAAGCCCGACCCACAGTTGACACGCATTGTTTCTGCCTAACGACCACCCTTTGTTGCCATCCCCGCCGCTGGAAGGGATGGGTATGGTGGGTGGGTGGAGGAGGGGGAACAGAGGAGAGTGTAGGAGGGTGGAAGAGAGAGAGAGAGAGAGAGAGAGAGAGCGAGAGAGAGAGAGAGAGAATCGCATATAAGGGGTAATGGTAATAAGATATACGTTCGTAGGGGTGAAAAAAAGCGTGGGTTGGTATGATGGAGGTAATATAAGAAAAAAAAGTGAAGGAAGAATATGTCAAAAAAATAGGAAGGAAGAAAGGAAACATTGAGAAAAGTGGAAGTGAACAGTAAAATAATATGGAAGGGAAGAAGAGAAGGAATGAAAAAAAGTGGGGAAAAAAATGCGAATTAACGTAAAGGAGAAAAATTAAGGAAGGAAAACAAGTAGGGAACGAAACTGATGGTACTTTAGAAATACAAAAAATATTGAAAAAAGTTAAAGATACATAGAGAGAAAAAATAAGAAAAGAAGACAGGCAGGGAAGGGAATGGGTTAGACTCAAGAAATCCGAGAAAGAGAAAATAAGTAATGAATAAGATAATGGTAGGAATAGGAAAGAGAGAGAGGGGTATAGAAGAAGGTATAGGGATGAAAGGGGAGAGAAAGCATCATGAAAGAAAGATGGAGAGGGTGGTCAGGATGTACGTCGAAATCAGGGTGAAGTGAATGCAGGGAAAGATGGTAGATTTATAATGAAGGAAAGTGTTGTCAGGTATGGGGAAGGGAAGAGTTTAGTAATAAAGGGTTTGGAATGGTACAAGGTGAAGCTTTGTGAGGAGTGAAGAATAATTGAAAAAAGACCGGCACACGTAGACAGGTGTTGGTTTTATTTTCTTTGTTGTTGTTGTCACGTTTTGTTTTCAGAAAAAGAGGGAGAGGGAGAGAGAGAGAAAGAGCGAAAGAGAAAGATGACGAAAAAATGCGAAAGGGAGTGAATAAAAATCCTGCACCAAGAAAGGAAGGTAAAAATATTAAAAAAATGCGTGCGAAAGATAAAAGAAAAAGAGAGGTGAGTAAAAATGAAAGACAGACGGGTGTTCTACTTTTTTAACTTTTTTTAATCAAAGAACAATATCGAACAGGAATATGTGACTTTAAAAAAAAAAAAAATTTATATATTAAATGACTGAATTTTTTTTCCACTAACCTACTTACAAGAATTGTGATGAGACGATCCATGAATGCTGGGTTGCGTGGTAAAAGCATCGAAGAAAAAGAACAAAAAAAGATAATATAAAGAATGAAGGAAAGCAAGGAGAGAGAGAGAGAGAGAGAGAGAGAGAGAGAGAGAGAGAGAGAAGGAATGACTGAAAACAAGGGAAATGGAAAACAAACAAAGGGAAAAAGAAAACAAAAAATAAAACCAAATAATAAAACCGAAGAATTAAAACAGGAGAGAGAAAAAGATATTGAGGGAAGAAATCAGTCAGTTAGACCTCTCAAAAAACAACGCGTAGTCTGGTTAGTGTGGCAAGCATCGAAGAAATGGAAGAAGGAAAAGATAAAATAATAAACCATGGAAAGAATCAAGAAATCAAGAAAACAAGGAAAGCGATAAGAAATGACCAAAAAAAAAGGGAGAAAATAGAAAAAAAAACAAGGGAATCACAAAGCAAAAAAATAAAACCAAAGAAAGAAAACAAAGACGAGACAAAGAAGGGAAAAATAAAGGGAAGATATCACCAAGTAAGACCTCTGAAAAAAGAAAAAAAAAAAAAACGTCAGGGCTGGGTAGTGTGGTAAGCTTCGCGGCGTGGATCCCAGGTGGCGAGGGTAAGACTGAAGTACTCTGGCGCGGGTCACAGTAAAGGTCATTGGCCCATCAGTGCTAATCAGGCGGTGATTGCTCTAAACTAACAGGCCCGGTGGCTAGGTCAGGCCCAGGTGAATGCCGGCAGGTGATCCCAAATCCTAATTAATTAAACATACTTGACTGGCTATTGCTTCTCTATATCGGTCCGTATAGTATAAATTCTCTCTCTCTCTCTCTCTCTCTCTCTCTCTCTCTCTCTCTCTCTCTCTCTCTCTCTCTCTCTCTCTCTCTCTCTCTCTCTCTCTCTCTCTCTCTCTCTCTCTCTCTCTCTCTCTCTCTCTCTCTCATTATTTAGCACCTCAAATGCGCACAGCTATTTCTTTCCTTCCGAACTTATATAAAACTTGCCTTCTTTTTCTTCGGTATTTTCTTCTGAATTTAAATGCCGTCTTCATACCTATATTCATTCGGCTAAATTATTAGTAACTCATTTTAATATATAACAGAGATGATAAAAGAAGAATAATGTCTCCCTCCCTCCCTTCCTCCTGTTTTTTTGTTGTTTTTGTTTATTTTTATACCGGGATTTAGTTTTCCTGCTTTTAACTCTTCGCTTCTTTGTTTTCCCTCCTGAGTTGCGGAAGGAAAAGTGTTTATGTGGAGTTTCCTTTGTCCCGCCGCGTCCGTGGCAGGGGATGGAAGGGCGTTATGAAATATTCAGTTCGTCACTCGCTGAATCTTTAATCGTGCTGTTAATTTATTTCCTGTTTTTTAATCTTAGTGTTATGTTTTGAAAAAGAAGAGAGAGAGAGAGAGAGAGAGAGAGAGAGAGAGAGAGAGAGAGAGAGAGAGAGAGAGAGAGAGAGAGAGAGAGAGAGAGAGAGAGAGAGAGAGAGAGAGAGAGAGACACACACACACACACACACACACACACACACACACACACACACACACACACACCTGCTCTTCTATGTTTTATCCTCCTCCTCCTCCTCCTCCTCCTCCTGCTGCTGCTTCCCAGGATGTAGCAACGACCACGATGAGAACAGTAATATATATCAAATATCTTCCTATCGTAATATTACCAACGGGCGACACGACAAAAAAATGAACGCACGAAATACCAAAGAGCAAGATGAAAAAGCATAACAGAAGAAACCAAATAATATAAAGCAAGGAGGTGAGAAAGAAACAGAGCCAAGAGGAGGAGGAGGAGGAGGAGGAGGAGGAGGTATAAAGAAAAAGAATGGAAACAAGTGTATATCACAGGAAATGGAGACGGAGGAAAAAGACAAACAGGGGAAGGAGCACAAAGAGAAGAAGGAAGCAGAACACGTGGGGAACGCAAGACCCGAGGAAGAGGAGGAGGAGGAGGAGGAAGAGGAGGAGGAGGAGGAGGAGGAGTGGGAGGAGGAGGAGGAGCAGAGAACAATACTAATAAGAATAAAAGAAAACATTAAACGAAATGGAATAAGACTACGTGGGAAGATTCACAACACAAGGACGACTTTGGGAGGGGGAGAGGGAACGAAAAAGTAGAGGAGGAGGAGGAGGTGGAGGTGGAAGAGGAGGAGGTAGAGGAGAGGAGAAGGAGGAAGAGGTGGAGGAGGAGGAGGTAGAGGAGAGGAGAAGGAGGAAGAGGAGGAGGTGGAGTTGGAGGTGGAGGAGGTGGAGCTGGAGGAGGAAGAGGAGGAGGTGGAGGAGGAGGAGGTAGAGGAGGAGGAGGAGGAGAGAGAGACTAGCTTGCACAATGTAGCCCCTGCGAACCAGCTATTCAGTCTCTACCTTATCCGCTCAAAAATCATCTCCATTCCAAATGTTTACGTGTTGTTCATAAGTGGTCATCCGTGCAAATATTATCTGATAGCAGGTCACTCATGCAAGTATTATGTACCCTCGTCCTTTTCCTTTGTCTACGCCCATCCAGATATTTGTCAGAGTGAAAGGGTTTCCAGCTAGCCACTCATTTAAAGCTAGACTCACCTTATTCCTACATGGGCATTTAATAAAGCATAAGCCAGGTCCAAAATAATCCTAGTCGGTCTCCCACTCACATCCAAGCAAACTGAAAGTATTCCTTGCCATTTAAGTATTAGCCTAGAACTGACTCCTCTGCTGTAAAAAAAAAAAAGGCAGAGCGAAGTATTAATGTCCGGGAGAGTTTGACCCTAGGGAAAGGTTTTCGGAACGCAAGAACAAATATTTACAGCTCTCTCTCTCTCTCTCTCTCTCTCTCTCTCTCTCTCTCTCTCTCTCTCTCTCTCTCTCTCTCTCTCTCTCTCTCTCTCTCTCTCTCTCTCTCTCTCTCTCTCTCTCTCTCTCTCTCTCTCTCTCTCTCTCTCTCTCTCTCTCTCTCTCTCTCTCTCTCTCTCTCTCTCTCTCTCTCTCTCTCTCTCTCTCTCTCTCTCTCTCTCTCTCTCTCTCTCTCACACACACACACACACCCACACAAACACAGGTAACGACGATCATTAACGACTAATAACTGAGGGAATACAGCTTCATTATTTACGTTCGGCCGCAGTTTCGGCAGCATTAGTGACAATTAGGCCAAAGGTTTGCTGTTTGTCGGAACGCATCGATGAGAATAAGCAAAATTCATTTTCTTTGGAATTGTACATGTGTAAAAATAAATACATCTCAAAAAGTCCATGCAAACTTACACAAAGAATGGGACTTTCCGGAGAAGCAACCTGCCCAAATATATAGCTTCATGATTTTTTGCATTCGTATATGTAAATAAAACAAAAACTTACAGGAACACGGCGTTAAAATACCAATTTAAAAGGAACAAGAAAAATACGAAACATACTGCTGCAATTTTGTGTATTGTTTCTACGCTCTTCCTTCCCGAGACCTCTCTCCTATCGACCCTTGATTTTCATAGTTGTAGAGAAGCAATCGAGTGCGTGCGTCGGGGTGTTACCTCGGAGTAGCTGTGGTGAGGGCTGGAGGCCCAATGGATTCAGGACCATTAAGAATATGCTTCAAACTGGTGTAAATATAAATCTTATTGCATCGTTTCCTTTTAACTTTGTGAAGCGTCCTGAACGATTTAAGAGAAATGAAAGAAGTGAAAGTTTATGCTTTACACACAGCTTACTGCATGTTTTTAATAATTAGCTCACAAAAAAATACAGCAAAGAATGTTAACTAACCGAGAGTATAAGGTACTTCCCAGAGCCATTTCCATCCACGACCTACTTTACGCTTTACATCGCGAACTCAGTTAATACTAATTGTTATTTCCTCCAGCAGACAGCAGATTTAAAATAAGTATTCCCGTGGCATGATCGTAATGCTTTTTTTAACACAATGAACTATGAATGTCGTAGAGATAGCAATCTTAATAATTATTTAGTCTAAGGCCTCACCTCCCGAAATTGACCTCTCTTTCGGCCACCTCTTTTGATTCTTTTTTTTTTAGGAGCAGCAAGTAGCGGGCTTTTTTTTATTATTGTTTCCTTTTGTGTGCCCTTGAGCTGTCTCCTTTGTTGTAAAAAAAAAGTACGATGAGAAGTGTTCGCTAGTCAAACACAGCAGGATTGTCTTAGTGTGGATACTCGTTGTACTCGACTCATTACGGCACTCCTCTCGAAGCTGACCTCGATCCGAAATTGCCCTCCTTTCTAAATTGACTTCTTTTGGCCACTCATCTCTGCATTCTATTACAGGAGCAGCGCATAGCGAATTTTTTTTCCTTCTATTATATTTTGTCCTTGAGCTGCTTCCTTTACTGTAAAACAAAACAAAACAATCCGCCACGTCTTATGGAGCGATCACCGGTAATATTGATGGTTAACTTCATCTGACAACATTGGATCGTGTTCCCTATTAAATCACAGCGCAGATAAATCTACGGTATTTTATCTTCGTGTTTTCATACTCAATTACGCTCTCTCCTCACATTCACGATTTATTGAGTGATCATGGTTAGTATTTATAGTCATTTCATATAAAACACAGCGACAAGTGCGTACTATTCCTGTGCACAACGAGTATCTCTGTGGCATGTTCTGTGTGTTCTCTATGTCCCCCTCTCCTCCACCCCCTCTCCTCCACCACCCCCCCCACCCACTCCACCCCTCAGCCTATCATATTAACTTGATGTTATGCGACTGTCAATAAAAACGACACCTGAATATGCATTTCTTTTTACATGCACGACACTTTTTTATTATAACTAAATATTAAAACTCCAATTGGGAACACTAATTTGATATTTTCATTGTCACGTGACCGTCCACCTCCCGAACACACACAGGCATACCGATACCCCTTCCCCCTCCCTCCCCCTTCTCCTCTTCCCCCTATCCCCTGATCCCTTACCTCCCCTTCACTACCCCCTTTCTACTTCCCTTCCTCCCTCCCTTCCCCTCCTCCTTTCCCTTTCTTCCCTCTCTTTCCTCCTTCCCTCCATTCAGCGTTTCCATCCCTCAATCCCTCTTCTTTCCTTCCCTACCTCCCTTTCAACTTCCCTCCCTCCCCTTTCCCTCATCCCTGTCTCCATTCATCCTTTCCGCTTCACTGTACTTCTCCTCTTTCCTTTCTTTCTATCTTTCTTTATCCCCTTCTCTCCTTCCATTTACTCCCTCTATCCAACTCGCTCTTTCCTTTTTCACCCCGATCTTTTCTCTCCTTTTCTAACTCTTCTTCCTCTCTTCTCCATCCTTTAGACACCTCCATCGCGTCCTCTTATCTTGTCTTTTCCTCTTACATATTTCAGACCTCATACATTTTGTGACATTTTTTTATTGTCCTATTAATTTCCTCGCTTTTTTTTTCATTCTTCTCCCTTGTGTTATATTTTTCGTCCGATCATTTTTTTTCACACTTCTCAGCATTGTTTTATTCCTACTCACCAACCGATATCATCCCTACTCATTATCTTTGCTTCACTCCTTAGCATCTATATTTTAGTTTATCTTATGTTTTCTTTATAGCACTTTACATTATTATTCAATTTTCATTACTACTTATTCCTCTTCCTCCTCATCCTCATCCTCATCCTCATCATCCTCATCATCCTCATCATCCTTTTCCTCCTGAATGACATTGATCACGAGGTATTTTTTACTTCAAACTAACCCGAAAACGACAAATAAATCATGTTAACTGCCTACCGACTGCCTCCATTGGGGTTTGTAGTACAGAGATCGGCAGTAGGTTATTGTTCTCTCAAACGGAGTTATCCCTCACTGGCATAACCTTCCTGCAAAAGTAATCTAATGCGAAAAGGATCAGCTTGAAAACATAACACTGGACTTTGCTGTGACAGGAGTGTACGGAACCTTCCCATGCATACAGACAGCAAGAGCATTAGTCCGCGCACCAGATGACGGATGTGCCTGACCTACTGATTACATCACTAACGTGGGAAGCCTCTTTATGATCCAACAGGCTTTCTATTGCCTGTCTTTCCATGAGTTCATGTTTTCTTCTCCTCCCTCGCTACTTCTTTTTATCTTTCTTCATCATCCTTTCTTTTCTGTTTTCCTCCTCCTTCTCCTCCTCCTCCTCCTCCTCCTCCTCCTCCTCCTCCTCCTCCTCCTTTTCCTCCTCCTCCTCTTCCCACAGTGAGAGGGTGCTTGGGCATGGCTGAGACCCTTAACGCGACGGTTGGGTGACGGCTACATTGCCTTATTGTACGTCACCCTACCCCCCCTCTCTCTCTCTCTCTCTCTCTCTCTCTCTCTCTCTCTCTCTCTCTCTCTCTCTCTCTCTCTCTCTCTCTCTCTCTCTCTCTCTCTCTCTCTCTCTCTCTCTCTCTCTCTCTCTCTCTCTCTCTCTCTCTCTCTCTCTCTCTCTCTCTCTCTCTCTCTCTCTCTCTCTCTCTTTGTTCCTTAACGCTTTCCCTACCACTTAATCTCCTCGCGGGGACAAAGACGCACTTGGTGAAGGGAAAAACGCGTTGGTTTTCAGAAGTTGTTGCTTTTTTGTTTTGTTTTAAGTTGATTTTGCCTGCTTGACGCGTGCACATATTCACACCAAGCTCTTGCTCTTATCCAATCGCTTCTTTTCTTTCGTTAGTAATCTTTATCGTTATATTTTTTTTGGTTTCGCTTTCATATTCAATAACCTGTGAAATCGTCCGTTTTTCTTTAGAGTTGTTCGAATATTCATCTCTCGTCAGTGGTTATATATATTTAGAGCATTCTGTGAACTGCTTTAACTCTATTCGTCAGTCTATGTCTGTCTCCGTCTCTCTTTCTCTCTCCCTCTCTATCTATCTATTTATCTATCTATCTATCTGTCTATCTCTAAATCTATCTCTGTATCTATCCCTTCCAATACACATAATCACACGTTTTTCTTGTATTTCCGCTTCCCACTCAACAACGTAATCCATTTTTTCTTGCGTCATTTTTCTTATTACTTTACCATATACCCCTCGGCACTTCCTCTATCCCTTTCCGCCTCGTCCACCTCCCCCTCCCTTCACCCTCCATTCTCCTTCCTCTACCCCTCTCCCCTTCCTCACGTCACTTCACACCTGTTCAATCAGCACCGGCCTCCTCCTCCTCCTCCTCCTCCTCTCTCCTCCTCTCCCTCCTGCTCTTCCTCCCTACCTCCATTCAACACACCTTCACCTGGGGAGAGGATGTAGTACTTTACGGTATTGTCGGCTCACCTTATCAAGATTAATGTGTGGCAGCGATGAGGGGATGCTATGGTTTTATTGTGTGGTGTGTGTTGTCCTTGTTGGTGGTGGCGGTGGTGGTGGTGGTGGTTGTGATCGTGGTAGAAGTGGTGGTAGTCATTGTAGTAGTGGTAGTATCAGAGCTTGTAAAAGTAGTAGTTGTTATTTAGCAGCAGTAGTAGAAATATTAGTAGTAGTTGTGGTGATAGTATGTAGTGGTAGTAGTAGCAGTTGTAGTAGTAGTAGTAGTAGTAGTAGTAGTAATAGTGATAGTAGTAGTAGTAGTAGTAGTAATAGTAGTAGTAGTAGTAGTAGTAGTAGTAGTAGTAATAGTAGTAGTAGTAGTAGTAGTAGTAGTAGTAGTAGTAGTAGTAGTAATAATTGTATTATCGTTTTAACAATAGTAGTAGCAGCTTTAGTGGTGGTGGTGGTCGGGTGGCGCTATTAGGCTATTAGCTGGTGTTAAAGGAGCACAGACGTAGTAGCAGTAGTTTCAACATAGTTAAAAATAGTTTACAAAAAGATATATCTGCAGCACCTCTCCTCTCCTTCTCTTCTCTCTTCCCTACTCTTATTTGTCACCATGAGGTCTTCACTTGCCCTACGAGCACGCCACCCTCAGATCCTGCCATCAATGAAGGGGCTGCATTGTCGCTCACTCTCACTCTCCCTCTCTCTCTGTGTCAAGTGTGTAAGCTGGAGGGTTTCTGGTATTGTCGAGCTTGTGTTGGGATTGACAGCGTGTGTGTTCAGGTCCATTTTTGGTCCAGGGTTTCTCTCTTTACTTCTCTCCTTTCCTCTTTAATTCCTACCCTCGCCGTTTTTTTCTCCTCTTTTTTTTCTCTTCACGGGATGTGTTCCTCTTATGTCACTGTTGTGTTTGCTTATTTCGTCATGGGTCTGTCTGTGTCTTGTCAATCTCCCTGTCTGTCTGTTTCAAAGTCCTTCTGAATATTCGTTTCTCTGCAACTTAACTCGCCCTCTGATTCAAACACAAACACACACACACACACACTCACACACACACACACGCACACACACACACAAAAAAAAAAATAATGGTGAACTTCTAGTGTTGATTCTGTAACCTTACTCCGCCTGATCTCACGTTCCTGTCATAAGCACACCTCTTTCCTCCTCCTCCTCCTCCTCCTCCTCCTCCTCCCTTTCCTCTTCGTCCCCCACTATAGAGGTTCTGCGCCAATCCGTCTCGTCCACTTTTCAGTAAAGATTGCACCTGTTGCTGTGTGTGGTGGTTAAGAGGTTTTCCGGCACCATATTGTCATCCGCGTGTTGGTTGACAGCGGACAGACAGACGGGCTTTAGACGAAGCACGACGAGGCGGATGTAAAATTAAGCTGTTCTTTTTTTTTTTTTTTTTGGGGAGATGGGGAAAACACACACACACACACACACACACACACACACACACACACACACACTCACACTCACACTCACTCTCTCTCTCTCTCTCTCTCTCTCTCTCTCTCTCTCTCTCTCTCTCTCTCTCTCTCAAGCGTTATATAAGAGGTATTAATGTGACTTGCACGGTGATCGGAATAGGAAAAGAGAATTTCAACTCTAAGCATGTGCAATTTTCGGTTTTATTTTCTATCTAATAATCGCTACTTGATATTGATGTCAAGTGTACGGATGTTAGGAAAGACGTGGGAGAGTCACGGTATATTTGTGGTCATGTTTCCTTTTCGGTTGTGCAAGTTTTCTTAGTTAAACGCTACTCCTTTGGATATTGAGGTTAGGTGAACGAAACTTTTTTTTAAGGGTGTGACTGCCGTGCGTGATTGATGAGTGTGGTGGGCTGGGACAGGAGTGAGTGGAGGCGGACGGCAGTAGCGGCGAAGTTTTCAGATGTAGGCGATCGATTGAAAAGACGATGTTTCGGGCTTTATATACTCGCAATGAGGATGTGGGGGAAGGGAAAGGAGGGGAATCGAATCACGACGTTTGTATGCTATACTTGAAATGTGATTTAGGGGTAGAGAAGGAAGGTGGAGGGGCTAGCGGTAGTGACGAAGGTTTGGGTGGAGGTGAGCGGGTGTAAAGATGGTGTTGGGAGGCTTTATGCACTAAGCCGATTTCCTCCGTGCTGGAGTGGAACTGGTGGCGGGAGACCAGATGGTGCCGGAGGGCGGGGTGAGGGGAAGGAGAGGGCAGGCTTGGGGATGACGAAAGGAAGAGGGGAATGAGGTGAGGCGCGCAGGTGAACAGACGGACAGACAGACAGGTAGCGAGCGAGCCTGCCACCCCTTGTGTCATCCATGCTTCCTTTCACTGCCCTTTCTTTTGGCCTTTATATCTGTGTTTGTTTTTCCGTGTGTCTCAGCGTAGTCTTTTTGTCTATATGAACGTAAGTGTGTTTGTATGTCACACTATTATATCTGTCTGTTTGTGAGTATTTGTTTGACCGTCTCTGGCTTCTTGTTTGTCTATGTCCCCCCTTCTCTCTCTCTCTCTCTCTCTCTCTCTCTCTCTCTCTCTCTCTCTCTCTCTCTCTCTCTCTCTCTCTCTCTCTCTCTCTCTCTCTCTCTCTCTCTCTCTCTCTCTCTCTCTCTCGAGTATACACTTCACCTTTACTTCACACTAATTGAGTTTTATTCTCTTTCAATCCGCTACACTCCTGCTTCCGCCCTGCTTAATGCGGTCTAATGCATATTCAGGCGGCTGCTGCTCGGGATAAGAGGGTATCGAGGTCTTCGTCCTAAATCTTCATTACCGAGAAAGTAAAAAAATACCTATTGGTCTTTTCACACCAAGGACAGATCATTACTTTATGGTGTGAGGATGATTTGGAAAGGGATATATTTTTATGAGTAATTTGCTTCTTTAAATAAATAAGAAAGCTGCAGAATCAGCAACAGCAGCAGCAGAAGTTTCTTGAAATATTTATTTTTTGAGGTGCTGGCGCCGTGAGAAATGATTTTGTCTTTCCTATATTTCAACCTCATTAAAAACGAAAGAGACTATTGGAGAAAGACATCATTGGAGAGAGAGAGAGAGAGAGAGAGAGAGAGAGAGAGAGAGAGAGAGAGAGACAGACAGACAGACATACAGACGTTGATGAAAACAAAAGAACACTTACAGAGATATGACATGTATTTACTTCAAAAATAAACAAAATCAATCCCCTCTTTGGAGCTCCAGTCACTCACCGAACAATGCTCACACAACGCTTTTTTTTCCCGCTCCCCAAACCAGATATTGTTAACCTCGATGGGGCGTTCACTTCTATTTTTCAAGCGCTAATACAGTGACCTAAACTCCATTACTTTCTCCTGTCAAACAAAGTGGCCTGATAGAGCAACAATAGATAGACAGATAGATAGAGAGAAAGAGAACAACAACACTACACAACACACACACACAAACACACACACACACAAAACACTCACCTCGCCCCACTCTCCTGTATTCATTTCCTCGCGTCTTCGATAAGGAAGCAGCAAAAACCGCAGCTTCCCACTGACGGATATTGGTATTAAATGCGCCGGGCAGTATATTGTCTTTGTTATGCTCTCGTGTGGGGTGGGAGGAGGGGGGGATGGATGTGTGTGTGTGTGTGTGTGTGTGTGTGTGTGTGTGTGTGTGTGTGTGTGTGTCTGTGTCTGTGTGTAACCAATCAGCATACTTTAAGTTAACAATAAACACACACACACACACACACACACACACACACACACAGACACACACACACACATTTCTTTGTATCCCTCTCGCCCTCATCTTTTCCATTTTCCCTCCTAAGGAAACACCCGCTCCCTCCCCTTTCACCCTTGGTCTGGTCGAGTTCAAAGAACAACAGCCCGTCTGTGTGGCGGGTAATATCCGAGCGTCAGTTCCGCTTGGTGGGTCAAAAGGCTGTGATGGACGGTGGCCTCTCTCAGAACCCGGAGGTCAATCCACAGACTGTCTGCAAGGGATTCTCGGAGTCACTCTTTTAACTCCCTTGTCTCGCAGCTGGTGGTGGCAGATGAGGGCGAGGAGAAAACGTAGAAATGTGTGGGGCGTGTGTTTTAAGGTGTGGTTCTAAACAGGCTGGGTTAAAGGAACTTGTGCTCATATATTTTACAGATACATTTACATCCAAAAATGGATGACTATAAAAAGGAGGATTTTTTAAAATTGTATTCTATGTCATACACTTGCAATTGTTCAGGAGCGAGGCCAAATATCCGTCAGTCTCACAGCCCTAGCAATGAAGGTCCTCGATTAAGTATAAACAGCAGTAGTTTTGATCAACATAGATGAAAGAAAACACAATGAGGGACAGCAGATTAACCACGGTCCGTTGTTATCACCGCTTTTATACAGATGGTTGCAGGTCCTGTGAACAATTAGCAACAGAAGAACGCACAATACTGTGTTGCAGTATCGGAAAAAGAAACTGTTCACTTTTTTCCAAATCTTTAAAAACAAGTTAACTAGTACCACCAGAAAATAATGATTTTAGTGACATATAAACATCTCCAAGTTCAATGTTTTACTTTGGAAATGTCCTATTGACACAAGTTTTGATAGAAATCTATTGGCATACGATTTATATTTATGGACTTTTGTATTTTTTTTTTTTTGCTTACTTAATTTGTTGTAATCTGTGCATTGACGTATTAAGCGAGATTACTTCTATGGAGTAACATCACGCGAGCCCTATTATATATATATGTATATATATATATATATATATATATATATATATATATATATATATATATATATATATATATATATATATATATATATATATATCGGTACCATTGTAGGATTTGTTAGTTGCTCTGAGCATTTTCCTGCAAATGGATATGATTTTTATATGAAAGTGACTAGTACACAGAAACAAATGACATTTTTTTCAGAGAAAAAGTAGAATGTAAAAGGCTAGAGACTGACAGTTGGGAGACTCAAGTAAGCATTGCAGCGAGGGAAGGAAAATTACCTGCCGTACTATTTTTAGGATAATGTTTATGATGCCATTATGCTGTTTTAGTAGCGTCGAGACAACTCTGTGCCTAGTAAGAGTTAAACACTCATTGTCATTAATTAAGCAAATTATGATTTATAGTTAGTATACATGAAATGTCATGGGAGTGAGGAAAATGTTTGTTACGCACACGCTCTTGGTGGCCTCGAGAGATTATGGCTGCATGGGCGCCCTTTTGGCGAGCATTACATTTGAACATTCTTAGCTGGCATTTTCGCTTCTACGACATTCTTTCATCGCTTTATAAAAGAAACTGGTTGTGGTGTGTTTGTGTTCAACCCTTAGTATGTCTCCTTTCCTGTAGATTGGAAAAAATAAAAACATTCCTTGTCAGAGCCATTTTTTCATAATGCGAATCCTTGGTGAAGTAATTATTGTGCATTTCTTCAACCCATTAGAGTGGAGCTTATCTTAGTTTACCACGTGCACAGTTGTCTATATTAGAATTTGAAATTTTTGGTTACTGTATACCGACATGGCACTACAGTTCACATTGAAATGTGTCGCATATCGGTTTCTCACCCCCTTAGAGGATCTACTGGAAATTATTTGCTGAGTTTGTCACGATCAAGTAGCGTTACTGATATGACGTAAATATTATGCGTTTCCTTAGTCCGTTACAGTGAAGCCTATCTAAATTTTCCCCTTAAACGGTATTCTATAGGAATGATTGTAGAGCTTGTTGCGATTGGCATAATCTGCAACAACCCCTTTAATGCGTCCATTAACAACCTGGTAATGAGGTAATCACGCTCATTAAAAACGAAGCATGAGGTGATTATCATGCGACTGGATTTAATTAAGAACCGAAGCTCGTGTGTAGAAGTAATTGTGAGTGTTGAAAGGTGGCGAGTTTGCTGTAAAGAGCAAGGGCTGGAAGGAGGACCCACTGGGGCAGGGCAGGACGAAGTAACGCTTGAGGCTGCATCCCAGACCTGGATGTCAGCGTAAAAATATGACATAACATTTAGACGCACCTGACTATATTTTGCCAGGAAACTAAAACTGCGAACGGAATATTATTACCAAGTAAATCTTTAACACGAAGGTATTCATTAAAGTTTATTTCTGAATAGTGAATAGAAAACCGTTTGACATCAAGTTCTAAACCAGGTGAATACGCTTCTGGAAAGCGATGAAGAACTTTTATTAAGAAATCGGTTGGTTACATGAATGAATATGAATGTTGCAATGTGGGGAAATATAAACCATTATTATATCAAAAATGTATAATAGCAATGATGATAATGATAATAATAATGATAATAATAATAATAATAATAATAATAATAATAATAATAATAATAATAATAATAATAATAATAATAATAATAATAATAATAATAATAATAATAATAATAATAATAATAATAATAATAATAATAATAATAATAATAATAATAATAATAATAATAATAATAATAATAATAATAATAATGATAATAATAATAATAATAACGCCAATAGCATCAATAATACTTTTTTCACTGTTCATAATGACAACCATGAACGCCTTCACAGCGGCTTTATCCTCAGCACCTACGGAGTGTTACTTTTCGGCACCTCCGTAAGTCCCGCCCCGCCCCCTTAGCCAGCGCTGCATGCTATGTAACAGGTGTTGTGTGACTCCGGTATAGTCTGGATCTTATTTGGGACGCCGGAGATTTTGCCGTCGAAAATATATCAAAACTTTCCCCTGTGTCTCGAGAAAGGAAAATGATCAAAAGTATGGATAACCGTACTCAGTATTAATACGTAAAAAAAGTGTTAGCTTATCATATATCAGCTTACCGTCAGTTATCTGCAAATTATTCACTGAAATAATCACGAACAGAATTTCAGACATAAAATCAGGAAAATAAATGGAAACAAGTACAAAAAAAAAAAATTGTTTGGCATTTAATGGTAAGACCTTCGACCCAGTGGAAACTATATCTTACTAACATACACGCATACATACATACATACATACATGCATACATACATACATACATACGTACATACGGTTAATACACATCGTCTGCCTACATTTTTGGGAGTAGCATTAGAGGCAATCCCTTCATCATCGTCTTGGGTCCATCCAATGCAGGCTCGGGGGCGTGGCGGACGTGTGTGCCTCGCTGAAAAGGTGGCACTCATTCACTCGACCCGGCTCTCAGTTCCCCGTAGGAGCGAGGAAGGGCTACGTGGAAATACTTTTACCGCTAAATCAACATCAATTCAGGCTTACCTACCTGAAAGAGAAACTGATTATGACTCTCTCTCTCTCTCTCTCTCTCTCTCTCTCTCTCTCTCTCTCTCTCTCTCTCTCTCTCTCTCTCTCTCTCTCTCTCTCTCTCTCTCTCTCTCTCTCTCTCTCTCTCTCTCTCTCTCTCTCTCTCTCTCTCTCTCTCTCTCTCTCTCTCTCTCTCTCTCTCTCTCTCTCCTCATCCCCATTTCCATCCCCCTTTATTCTGTTTGTCCCCGTATGTCCTGCGTTTACCCACTCTGACACAAGGCACTGGGACGCAGACCAACTCGCCTTAGTGAAACTCGCTCCGTCACCACCTGAGCTGTTCCGCCTCATTAAACTAAGTGCTTACCCCTCTCTCTCTCTCTCTCTCTCTCTCTCTCTCTCTCTCTCTCTCTCTCTCTCTCTCTCTCTCTCTCTCTCTCTACCTCTCTCTCTCTCTCTCTATCTCTCTCTCTCTCTCTCTCTCTCTCTCTCTCTCTCTCTCTCTCTCTCTCTCTCTCTCTCTCTCTCTCTCTCTCTCTTTGTCTGGCACCCACGCTGGTTGTTATGATGGTGTTGTTTGTGTACGCCGCCTCCAGCGTGTCACGGAGGAGCTCAGCGAGGTTAGATGAATGATTGAAGGCGTCGACAGTGGTGGCAGAGATAACGGCGTTGTAAATTCCTGTTAGTTGGTCTCCAGTTTAACACTCTCAGGACCTCTTCCCATTATCTTCTCGTTGTTTGCTGAATTATTAGATTCTTTTAACTTGGTGCCAATTATATTTTTGTTTGTAGGTCAGTTGCCTCAATAACATTAACTTTTTTTTTATTTTTATGTCAAGTCTTTGCTGCTTTTCCCCTCTTTTCCTGAACCGTCCTGATAATTTGCATTACTCATTTGGCTCATATTGTAAAGCGATTTAACCGATTTAATCCTTAATATTATCTTTTGAGCGAAGCAATTGGGGATTCTCACACTGATATTATTTGCTGGTGAGGCAGTCTGTATTCTCTCTCTCTCTCTCTCTCTCTCTCTCTCTCTCTCTCTCTCTCTCTCTCTCTCTCTCTCTCTCTCTCTCTCTCTCTCTCTCTCTCTCTCTCTCTCTCTCTCTCTCTCTCTCTCTCTCTCTCTCTCTCTCTCTCTCTCCCACCCACTTTGTGTTGGGCTTTGAAGGGCGACTCGCTTGTTGCTTTGATGTGCCAGCCCGCCAGTAGGCTCAGGCAGGCGGGCGAAGAGTGCTTGGACCCTTGAGAAGAGAAGGGAGTGAGGATGGGAAAAGAGAACACGAAAGGGGGAAGCATCACAACAGCTTGCACCACCTCCTCCACCACCACCACCATTTCCACCACCACTGCCTCCACCTCTTTCGACAGCAAGGCAACACCAACGGAAGCAGATTAGTGTGGTGCATTTAACCTACTACTTATCTTGTTCTTTTGATTATTGTAATGTTATCTTACGGAAATATTTGCCTTTAAGGAAGTCGTTCGTTTGTTGAATACATGTTATATTGGGAACGAACAAAATTAATGGTTCCTTAATTTTTTTTCTCGTTGGGTTTGATGTTGCTATGTTTTCTCTAAGGTTCATGTTGTTTGCAAAGGCGCAGAAATGTGTTTTTTGTTTTTTTTGCTTTTTTTAATTGTGAATGTATATATTACTGTTTACCTGTATATCACATCAGTCAGTCGTAAAACATCATCTGCTATTGGTTGCGCTTCAGCAAAACTTAATCCAAAACATTACTTTTTTTTTTACTTGATCATACATAATTGATTCCTCCATGAAAAGTTATTAACAAACTCCAAATTCCCCGTTTAATTCGAGAACGTGTTGTAATTGTAGAGTAACAGAATATAAGCAGAACCCCGCTGCAGCAAACAATGTCTTTCCCATTAGTAGATCAACTGCGTACCTGTTGATCCGGTTGATCCCTTCCGAGGTGTCAAGAGGTTTTAAAAGTTTATTATCTGACTGTTTGACTGGCCCTTTGATATCGTGGACTTGTGGCGGAGGTGGGGTGTGGGGGCTTGTCTACCTGTCTGTATGTATGTGTGTTTCTGATGTGTGTGTGTGTGTGTGTGTGTGTGTGTGTGTGTGTGTGTGTGTCTGTGAAAATGAGTGGGCGACCGAGTGAGGCAGAGAGTCAACTTAGGGCGGCAGACGCGAGGAATGGAGAACAGGAGGAGGAGAAGGCGGGTAGAGTAATCCACTGCGTGTCCCTGAAGTCGGCGGCGTGAAACTTAATCTTAATGCACTTATGGGCTTAGGCTTGTGTGATGCCTTTGAGGGGTTGTCCGTGGGTTACTTGTCTTGTATACCTCCAGCCTCCCAACCAACAAGTCAACCAGCCCAACACTTGCTGCTCTTGTCTCTGTCCGTCCTTGGGTTACGCGTCTCTTCTTCCTCCACTCAATACTTCAGCCAAGCAAACCATCGTCTTGTTGTCTTCGCCTGTCCCAGAAAGCAAAGTCAACCAGTGAACCAAGCAGTCTAACACCTTATTTCTGTCTTGCTGGTTCTCTGTTTGTTTCTGTCTATGGGTGTGTGTGTGTTAGGGAGATGACTCTTTTATCTTTTTTTTTTTTTTTTTTACAGCAAAGGAGACAGCTCAAGGGCACACAAAAAAGGAAACAATAATAAATAAAAAAAATGCTACCCGCTGCTCCTTGTATTCGCGTTCTTTTGTTCGCTTTTATTTCTTCTCTTTTTTATTTCCTCTCCTCTTCTCTCATCTCCCCTCTATTCTCTCTCTCTATCATGTCTCCCCCATCTGTCATCGAGTCTTTCCTTTTTTTATTCCGTGTGTGCAAAGCAGGACCTTATATACGTCTCCTTTAAGCCTTGACCTGTTGTTCGTTCTCTCTCTCTCTCTCTCTCTCTCTCTCTCTCTCTCTCTCTCTCTCTCTCTCTCTCTCTCTCTCTCTCTCTCTGACACACACACACACACACTGAGCCTATCCTCCATACAGTCATTAATGAAAACAAAGAGAGAGAGAAAAGCCACAGCAATATACATATAAAACTAAATTATTTCTAGGGAAACTCATTTTGCCGATAATTGGTGGCCAGGCGGACCCACTTGCTGCCTTTCCTGTGACCCCCTAACCCCCCCCTTACCCATACACCCCCCCAACCCCCGTAACCCAAACCTCTCTACCTGTGATTTTGTTTTAATTGGCGTAGGAGAGAAGGGTCGGCTGAGTATCATTACCCTGCATGGTGGTAGAGGCGCTGCATGGCTGGTTCATGACCCGAGCATCGACTGATATAAGGCATTCGTGTAGATATTATGGATGCGTTCTAGTAAAATAAGTGAAAGACTGTGGAAGGAGAATATACCGTGTGTTGTTTGTTGACTTGAAGCTGGTGGCAAAGATGAACAGAGCGAGTGAAATAAACTTCAATCGGTTCTTCCAAGAGAGTTTTTTTTTTTGTTTTTTTTTTAGCTGTGTCCTTTACGATTGAAAAGCATAAGAAGTTGTAGTAGTAGTAGTAGTAGTAGTAGTCGTAGTATTAGCAGAAGTAGTAGTAGGTTTTTTTTTTTTAAACAAAGGAGACAGCTCAAGGGCACAAAAAAGAAAACAATAATATAAAAAAAAGCCCGCTACTCGCTGCTCCTACAAAAAAAGAATCAAAAGAGGCGGCCGAAAGAGAGGTCAATTTCGCAGTAGTAATTGTTGTTGTTTTTATTGAAGTTGTAATTCTAGTTGCATCATCAGTGGCAGAAACAGTACAGACGGAGCCACACCTTCACCACCAGCCCCTACACTACAGCAGTGCTGTCCAAACTTTTTCGCCTATTGTATCCTTTAAATACCTTCTCCTACTGTTACGTACCCCAATGGCTGATTAAACTCAATTATATTATATTATATTATATTTAGTGTGTGTGTGTGTGTGTGTGTTTGGACAACACTGCACTACAGTAACAGTGGAAAATAGAAACTGTCAAACCCGCCGCCACTCCCTGCTATTGTCGGCCGGGTAGCAGAACAAACAACACGGCCGCTAACCAAATCAAGAGACAGCGAAACAGCAGCGTGAAGAGGAGGCTCCGCGTGAAAACAAGGGGGTAATTCAGGTGCTACGACGTCAGAATAACAGTTGTAGCCGGCTAGCCAGGTGTATATTTCCTTGAGGAGGGGGCGCGGCAGCTGATACCTGTGTTTACCTGCGAGACACACCTGCGCCAGAGTTACGAGCATGCGAGTCTCTCATATAATGCCTTTCTCAGATGTTGCCGCGCCCGGAACGACTGTGCTGCACTCCTCTAGCCCGGCTCACGGCGAGGAGCATAAATGAACGGAAATGCTATAGCGGATATTAGCGCGGTAAACCCTAATGTAACGACTCCCTTTTTCATGGAAGTTATTGTTATCCCCTCCGAAAGACAGTTCCTTCCTTGCGCAGAGTGGGCTAAGAAGGTGGCAGCGGAGGAAAAGGAGGTGGAGTAGTAATTAGAATAGGAGGAGGAGGAGGAGGAGGAGGAAGAACGAGAAGAAGAGAAGCAATAGTAGTAGTTACAGGTGCAGGAAGAGGAGAAAGAAAATCATTAGAAATTATATATACAATTGTAGGCATATATGTTTGTTAAATCCAGTCTCTTAATGTTGGTTAGTGGACTTTAAATTTACAATATATGTCTTCCCTCAACCCCTACTGCTACAGCAAACCATATCACTGAACGGGCACTTTGTAGGAAAGGGGATGATGACACTTAAGTAAAGAAAACGGAATAGGCGTCTTAATTTCCTCAAGCAATAGTCTCGGTGACACGTAATTTGCCGAACACGGAAAGAGAGTGTGGAGGGAACGGGAGGATGAGCCGCGTTGAGGAGAAGGTGCGGTGGGCGTGGCGCTAGTGCTGGGGTGGGCCGAGGGTGGGTGGCTGGGTGGGATGGGCTGAAGGCCACTGCAGGCGAAGAGGAGGTGAAGGACGGGAACTGAAAGAGGATAAGTTGCCGTGGGAGAGAGAGAGAGAGAGAGAGAGAGAGAGAGAGAGAGAGAGAGAGAGAGAGAGAGAGAGAGAGAGAGAGAGAGAGAGAGAGAGAGAGAGAGAGAGAGAGAGAGATCACGAGTAAAGTATGTTAGTGTTTTGAGTGAAAGACATTTCCTTGGCGTTTTCTATCTCAGCATTTCCTGCCTGAATAAGTGAATACATATAATGGTATATAAATAAGAATACAAATAGATGCGTGATGTTAACAGATGGGTACGTACAGGAGGATATCGATGCATAGGTTCATGGCGCCACTATAAACACTATAAACAATACGGGCTGGAGCCGACTACCATCCAAGCAAGCCTATTGGTGCTTTTAGGCGTAGACGTAAAAAAAAAAAAATTTGCGAGATACAGACAAACAAATAAATAGATGGTAAATAGGCAAAAAAGGTAAGCGATAAAGATATATTCATACCTGGCTATACAAAGGCGTATCAGGGTCGCAATATAGAGAAGATGTGGCAGAGACATCCCGAGCCGGAGGAGGAAGGAGGGAGCCGCGCGCTGGACAAAGAAGTAATAAAGCTGGAAACATATCCGTGGTGGGCCGCCGTACACACACACACACACACACACACACACACACACACACACACTACCACACACACACACACACACACACACACACAGCGGCTCGGTTGGGGTGCCCCGCTCGGCCATTCTTTGATAGAACAGGAGAATTACGAGAGGGTAGAATTGAAAGTATGATTGCCCGGTAATGATCCTGTCACATCCACCGCCATCGTATATCATCGTGGGGTTTGTGAGGCAAAGAGGGAGGAGAGAGAGAGAGAGAGAGAGAGAGAGAGAGAGAGTTTTTGGGTGTGGGTGCGTTAGGACCCTTGATAGAACGGCATCCTCAAGAGTGTTTTAGCTTATGGGTGTCATGTTTTTTTTTTTGTTGTTGTTTTTGTGACAAGTATAACTATCCAGAACACACAAACACACACACACACAAAAAAAAATCGGTGTAGGGATTACAGACAGGTATACAGCTGGGATCTTTATGTCCGCCATTATTGAATAACCGAATTTCGTGAAAATACTGAAATGATATAAATTCGATGTATATCATAACGTGTATGTACTAATCCTACTACTACAACAACTACTACTACTACTACTACTACTACTACTACTACTACTACTGTTATTGTTGTTGTTGTTATTACCGTTATTATCATTATTATTATTATTATTATTATTATTATTATTATTATTATTATTATTATTATTATTATTATTATTGATTATATCTCAGCCAGGACTCGAACCACAGCCGTTGCGCACACTGCCTTCTCTGCTACCTGTTTTTCTTTGGCCTCTATGCCATGAAACCAATGCCGGTGCTTGATTAAAGGCGCAGTCACCTCTCTACCGGGTTGAGGGGTGAGAGATGAGAGACAGGGTGGGTCTCTCACTTTTAACCTTCGTGTACGGAGGAGGTAGTCTCTCTCTCTCTCTCTCTCTCTCTCTCTCTCTCTCTCTCTCTCTCTCTCTCTCTCTCTCTCTCTCTCTCATTAAATACATAAGGCACCAGTAATTAATTTCCTTTTCATTCCAAGCCAGTGCAACATATTATCCAAACATTAGACACACCTTCTGCCACAAGAACGAAATGCAGAGGCTGAAGTTTAACAGATGAAATTGTCTTTCTATCTCTTCCTGAAACCCCAGATTTGGACTCGCTGCTGTAATGATTGATGATGGTTGCTTGGGAGTTGAGTCTGAATAAAGTGAGAAGGAGAAAGTGAGGGGGAAGAGGAAGGGTTCAGATGACACTCAGATTGGCTTGGGGCTGATAAATGTGAGGGTTCGTTTTGACGTATCTTCATTGCTCAAAACTGGATTATTATAAACTGCATTTTGTGTTTTCCTAACGTTGTCATTGTAATTTTTAGTCAGTGTTGTCTTTTTTGTTATTGTTTTATTATCGCTGTGGGTCTTGCTGTTGGAAATACTTTAGTTGTTTGAGCTGCTGCTGCTGCTTGTGGGGGGGGGGAGGGGGGGGGCTACAATTGCTGTTCGTTTCACCTTTTGCCTTGACCTTCATCGTCGCAGCTTCCACCATCATCATTTTCATCATCGTTATTATCTTCATAATCATTAATCATCTTTTAAACATTCCCAAAGTGACTTTAAGGAGAAGATATTTTTTTGTAGTATAACTGTGTGTGTGTGTGTGTGTGTGTGTGTGTGTGTGTGTGTGTGTGTGTGTGTGTGTGTGTGTGTGTGTGAGCGCGCGTGATGAGAGGTATTCAATCATTATTTTTTTTTATTTGTTTACTATTCACAGAGATGCAGCAACCAGTGTAAGTAGCGCTGCCAAGGGAGCCATCGTCCAGGCGCGTCGCCGTCCTGGCATCCTGAGCGTAAGTTGACCTTTCTTTTGGTATCTGGCATATATCTGGACATGCTTCAACACGAATGTCTGTCATGTTTTGATTTGGTTTTAAAGAGCAAATTAGACGAAACAACTAAAGTCCTCCGTGTTGGCTTGAAAAGAAATTGTAAAAGAGAAGTAATTAATCATAAAAAAAAACAATTACAAACATTGGAAAGAAGTAAGCTGCAAGGGAAAAACAACAACGAAAGATTTGAAAACCTGAATGAAAGAATGAAAAAGGAAAGGAGCAAGAATGGAAAGAAGGGTGAAGAAAGGAAAAAACGAAGATAGCAAAGGAGTATGAACGTTTATAGGAGACATAAAGATGTGAAAAATTATACAAGTAAGAAATGATGAAGGAAATGAAGGAAAAGCAAACAAAAAGAAATTAAAGGGAAAAAAAAGAAGGGTAGCAGTGATGGTTGTGAATAAGAGTGAGAAGGACAGAGAAAGGGACAGAGACAGAGGCAGACAGACAGACAGAGAGAGAGAGAGAGAGAGAGACAGGGAGAATTATGGGAGTTGGCGTAGGTTCTGCGAGGAGTGATTTAGTGGCTGGCCGGCCGATGGGGATGAGCAGATGGTGTCTCTGTATGAGAGGCTCCAAGAGATACCTTCTTAGCCGTACAACACCCTTACAACTACTTCTTGGCCTAGGTTATCAATCAACAAGGGCATAACCGAATTGCGCGTCGCCTCGCCAAACTCAGGGGATCCTTCGGGCATGTTTTCAAATAGGCCTCCTTCCCATTCCATGTACCTCATGCCAGGATCTTTCGATTTGCTTAATCGCTAACTCTGTAGGCGTCCTCTCGGCCTCTTCCACTCCTCTCCGCTCTTGCAGAACTACCCCTGTGAGAAGGACCGGCTTCTAGAAACGTGCCGCATGCCTGTATAGCCGGAGTTGGTGTTTATGGTCTATGCAGGTAGCTGGCCTCAAATTAGTCTCACGGAGTAATCGCCTGTTTGACACGGTTATTCCAGCGATATCCCATGATTTTGGGTATGCACTTATTTCCAAAGCCATCAATCCGCCTCTTCAAGTCACTGTTCAATGTCCATGTCCATGTGTATTCAATGCCCATAACACACACACACACACACAGAAAACACACACAGAAAACACACACACTCACACATACAAAACACACACATACACACACACACACACACACACATACACACACACATACACACACACACACACACACACACACACACACACAGAGAGAGAGAACGCACAATAAAACACATATACACAATTACTGAATTAATTAGTTTTATACGTATTGATTTAGATAATAAATTATTGTCAAATGTATATTGACGGACTAATTGGTCTAGACAGTATATTCTTGCTATTGTTTATATTGCTACAATTATTGTTGTTCTTATTTATATTATCATTTTTATAATTATTGTTATTATTCTCATTTTTATTTATGTTATCATTATTAGCATTTTTATTAATACGTATTGCTCTATTACTCTTATTGCTAATATTGCTATTATTTTGTTTAACTGTCATCGAAAAAACAGCTGCAGCAGAAGCAACAGCAGTAACAGTAGTATTAGTAGTAGTAGAAGTAATAGTAGTAGAAGTAATAGTAGAAGTAGTAGTAGTAGTAGTAGCATTATTATTATTATTATTATTATTATTATTATTATTATTATTATTATTATTATTATTATTATTATTATTATTATTATTATTATTATTATTATTATTATTATTATTATTATTAATAGTAGTAGTAGTAGTACTAGTAGTAGTAGTAGTAGTAGTAGTACAAGTAATAGTAGTAATAGCAGTAGTAGTAGTAGTAGTGGTAGAAGAAGTAGTAGTAGTAGTACAATTAATAGTAGTAGTTGCATTAGTAGTAGTAGTAGTGGTAGTGGTAGCTGTAATAGAGTAGTTATAGTAATGTTAATAGTAGTGGTGGTAGTTCATGCTAAAAAGCCTTGGTTCAATAACGCTTGTTCTCGCGCTATCAAAAATAGGGGGGCAGCTCACAAAAGGTACCAGAGCCTCGCACTCCTGATAATCACGATATTTACATTTCCGCCCGGAATCGTGCCATACCTCTTCTTCGACTCACCAAAAACACTTTCATCAGTAGAATATGCCACAACCTTGATTTTCTAATTCTTCCAGAGACAACTCTTTGCTTTCTAAACTACCCTCCTACGGATTCTATCCTTCTCTCTGTACCTTTATCTCCAGTTTCCTTTCCTGCCATTCTGTCTCTGCTGTGGTAGACGGTCACTGTTCTTCCCCTAAACCTATCAATAGTGGTGTCCCGTAGGGCTCTGTCCTGTCTCCCACTCTCTTTCTGATATTCATTAATGATCTTTCCACAACAAACTGTCCTATCCACACGTATGCCGATGACTTTACTTTGCATTATTCCACTTCTTTCAAGAGAAGACCTTCCTTTTAGGAATTACAAGACTCCAGACTGGATGCTGCAGAACGCTTAACCTCAGACCTTGCTATCATTTCCGACTGGGGCAGAAGGAACCTGGTGTCCTTCAACGTCTCCAAAACTCAATTTCTCTACCTATCAACTCGACATAATCTTCCAAACATCTATCCCCTATCTTTCAACAACACTCAGCTGTCACCTTCTTCTACACTAAACATCATCGGTCTATCCTTAACTTAAAATCTCGACTGGAAACTTCACATCTCTTCTCTCACTAAATCAGCTTCCTCGAGGTTGGCCGTTCTGTATCTTCTCCGCCAGTTCTTTTCCCCTGCACAGTTGCTATCCATACACAAGGGCTTTCCTTGTCCGCAACGTGTGGAATATGCATCTCACGTGTGGGGGCGCTCACACATTGCACATAAGCAGTAAATACTACCAACAAACTGATCGGATTTATTGGTCGTATATTTGAACACAAATCAGAAAAAGTAATATTGACACTGTACAATTCGTTAGTTCTCCCACATCTTGAGTATTGCGTTCAGTTTTGGTCTCCCTATTACAGAAAAGATGCAGATAAACTCGAGAGGGCGCAGCGTCGAGCTTCTAAAATGATCCCTAGACTGCGAAACAAACCGTACGAAGACAGACTTAAAGAACTTAACTTATTCAGCCTATCAAAGCGCAGGCTAAGAGGTGACCTTATAGATGTGTTTAAAATTTTCAAGGGATTCGATAATGTTAATGTTCATGATTATTTTACAGTCTCTTAATCAAGTATAACAAGAAACAATGGATACAAAATAACGAAGAAGCGTTTCAACTCAAATTAATCAAAACACTTCTTCTTCAACCGTGTCATCAATGTATGGAATGGTCCGCCTCGAAACGTCGTCGAAAGCGAATCTATTTGCACGTCCAAAAAACGACTAGACAAATATTTAGAAGCTAACCCGAACATCAGCTATTTTGCTCCGGTCTAACAAAAGTAGTGTTAGCTTAGTTGTCGTGTATGATCTTCCTTCTGTCCATGTAAAATTCCATTGTAGTTTTTCTATACTACATGGTGGGAGGGGAGGAGCCTTCGTCTTTGCTGTCCTGTGTGTCTGACTCGTAGATTAGAGTAGATGGTAGCAACAACAAACAGCCTGGTTAGGACCAAGAGATCTGCTGCTTTTTGCTTTTCCTTTGTACTCCTCCTCCTCCTCCTCCTTTCATCTTCCTCCTTCTCCTGCCATTCCTTTGTATCCGTCCCTTCCTTTTCCATCCCCCTCTTTCGCATTCGTCTCTTCCTTTTTTCCCTTTCTACACCGCATCTCGCTCTTTTCACACACGTCTCTTTTTTTTCTGTTTCAAAACAAAAATTCTATTCCGGATCCTTTTCACGACGCCTGGAATCAAATCAGGAAGGCTCGGACATGCTTTGCCTCTCGCGTCTCCTCCCAGCTGACCGCCCACCTCTATTATTCTCGCCTCCTCCCGCTGCCCCCAGCCCCGCCCTGCCCACCTCTCCCCCTTCCACTCCTCACTCCCCCCTCTTCCCCCACCGTCGCCACTACCACAGCCACTACTACGAACACCGCCACACCACTCGATACCTTCCTTCCCGGATGATTTTCTCTCTCTCTCTCTCTCTCTCTCTCTCTCTCTCTCTCTCTGAATCTATGACAAAGAAAGGTGCAGAGTTCTTTTCCTTATTATGTAATGGATATTAGGTTACAGAAGAGGACAAAGAGTGAAAAGAGGAGACACATGCGGACGACAGTATCTTGAAACGTAATAGTAATAGTAATATTAGAATGAGTAAAAGAAAGAAAGGGAGGAAAAAAAAAGAACAAAAGAAAAAAAACAGAAAGGAAAAGGAAGAAACAAAGAAAGTAACAAAGGAAGAAAGAAAGAAAGATAGGAAGGAAGGAAGAAAGAAAAGAAAGAAAAGAAGGAAAAAATTAAAGAACGAGAAGCCATCATCATTCCCGAAATTTCCAAAGAACAAGTGATGAGGTTACTTCTCGGAATACCTAGCTTATGTTTCAGGTCCTGGTGCAGTCGGCGACGATGCTCTGATGCCTGCCTGTGTTAATGAGACAGGTCTGTGCCGTCCGTGGCGTAGCAATCCTGTGGAGGGCAGAGGCCTTTCCATGGGGAGGAAATAATGATCCCCGGACTTGAATATGATATGGAGGAACGTGAAAGGGAGACGGGGCACGGAGGGAAATGGAGAGAAAAGGAGGGCAGGAGGGCCGTGAGTATTTTATAAGGACGGATTAACAATGGAAAGTGAAGAGAATGGAGCGTAATGGGAGTTATATGGTGGGAAATAATATTGATGATGCAATTGAAGGATAAAGGATACAGATAAAAATGGTGGATAAGGATGTCTATGATTATGAGGAGTAAATAGATGCATTGTCAATTAAGGCCTTCACTCATTAGTAACAGTCAGTTGGATAAGATACAGATTTACAATAACGAGGTATTTACAGTGATGTCGGTGCATGGAGCGGTGTGGAAGTTTGTTCTGAAGCAAATAAAAAGGTGGTATTATTTGAGGTATTCACGTAGGCACTGAAAACCGGTAGAGATAAGTTGAATTTCCAGGAGAAAAGACTGTTGAAGATTATATATAACTATGATTTTCGCTGGTAAACACATTGTACTTTTAGGAACCTGCCGTGCGATGTTATGAAGTTCTACTGTGTCTAAGAGAATGTGCTGTAGTGACGTGGTTGCTAGGAAGAGAACTCCGATCCAAGCAGAGTGGAAGATGCGCTAGGGGATCTGTGGTGATTAAAGAAGATAAAATGGACGATTGGACGAGAGTGGCGGGAAGGTGTTAGGAAAGTTACGTAACAGGGATACCGGAAGTACGTCTAGAGAGAGAGAGAGAGAGAGAGAGAGAGAGAGAGAGAGAGAGAGAGAGAGCAGCGAAGAATCCTTCAAATCAAAACAAAAGAGAAGATAAGGAAACAAAAAGAAGGAGAGGAGAGCCGTTGAAGAGGAAGCGGAAGGGACAGAAAAGGAGAGATAATGAGAACAGGAGAAACGATAGTAGTAAAAAAAAAATAGGGGGAGACGAGAGAGAGAGAAAAAGAAAGGAGGAGAGGAGGGAAGAAGCATGTGGCGAGGAAAGGAGACCTGCTCTTGCCCACCCAATTATGCATGATGCCGTCTTCTGTCCCTCCTCCTCCTCCTCCTCCTCCTCCTCAGCGCGCCTCGCCTTCAGACATTGGCGCCACCGAGAAAAGAAAACGCCTCTGTTGAGATTTCTATTTTGTCACCTTTGTGTGTGTGTGTGTGTGTGTGTGTGTGTGTGTGTGTGTGTGTGTGTGTGTGTGTGTGTTGTTTTGCTAATGGAGTCCACGGCTCTTTTCACCCAATCATATTTAGCTCATCGATTTTTCTTGCTTTCGTTACTTTTTTTTCTCCCAGACCAAGCTTGTTTCCCCCCCCCCCTTTCCCCATCTCTCTATCTGTGCTGTGAATATAAATCTGCCTCAAAAAAAGCACATGGCCATTATGCAAATTCTTAATGGATCGTCAAATTGGTCGTAAATGATGAAACAAAAAAAAAATATGTAAACGCAATGCTTCCTCCCCAACCCTTGATGATAGATGAGTTTTTTTTTCTGTGTATGCATTTAAATATGTGTATGTAATGTGGGTGTGCACTGGTATAAAAAAAAAAGATATACATTTGTCAACATGTCACTATCAAGTTCATATGTATTAGTTCTTTGGCTCCCCTCCTTCCCTCCAATCATCCCTCCTTCCCTCCAATCATCCCTCCTTCCCTCCAATCATCCCTCCTTCCCTTCATCGTCTGTCTTTTGTTCTCTCTCTCTTCTCTCTCGTCTTCGGTGTCTCATTTCTTCCCTTGTGTTTGTTCTCTTTCTTCTTCTCTCCAGGACCCGGAACTCACCTCAGGCTCCGCTGGCTCTTATTTATTTCTCTCTCTCTCTCTCTCTCTCTCTCTCTCTCTCTCTCTCTCTCTCTCTCTCTCTCGCGATAAGGAGGTAGGAACAATGACATACAGGCTTAGATGGCACCGGAGTCACTTCCCAGGTAAACAGACCCGCTATTCACTTCTTCCATAATACAAAACATTCCTAACGGTAAAATTGCCAAAGCATGTCCCTCTATTTTTCCCCCTTCATCCAGCCGTCCGATTTTTTCCTTTCCCATTCAGCTTCGTCCATATTTCACATCCGTCCCTTTCAACGCGCAAAACATTTACCTCTATTTTTACTCTGATCCTGCCTGTCGTCCGTCTTTTTCACCCATCGCCTTGCTCCGTCAGCCCATCCCTCCCCGCGCGCTAGCCTCCTTTGTATGTCGGACTTCAACCCTTGCAAAGTTCCGCCTTTTTCACGGAGTCCTTTGCCGAGAGTCCTTTGCGGGGAGAAGCCTAAGTCCTGGGGAAGGCGCGGAGCATCGGATGGACGGGCGGGAGAGGCGTAAGAAAGGAGAGAGGAAAAATAAGGATGGAGACGGAGAGAAAGAGGGACAGAGAAAAAGCCGATGGTGTTGGAAGAAATTTCATCGTGGTGGGTGTGTGGTGTACCGAGGACACGGGACACCAGACGTGCCCGGCATTGTGATGGTGCGGGAGGGAGGGAAGGAGGGGAGGGAGGGAGGATGAGGTACGAAGGGAAACAGAGAGGAAAGGAAGGCGGGAAGACCGTGAGTATTTTGTAAGAACGAATGGACAAAGGAGAGGAAAGAGCGTGGAACTTAGCGAAAAAAAGATTTATAGACATATCTGTGTGTGTGTGTGTGTGTGTGTGTGTGTGTGTGTGTGTGTGTGTGTGTGTGTGTGTGTGTGTGTGTGTAATAGTGCGGGTTTTTTTTTTTGTGTGTGTGTGTGTGTATAGGAGACAAATATTACCTAACGCAAGAGACCTATCTCCATAAAAGAAAACATTTTAAGAAGCAAGAAATGCCAGAAAAGAAGCGCGGAACCATACCGAACCTGAAACAGTGCGACGAATAACAAATAATAGCCGCCATTGGACGAGAGAGAAAAGAGAGGATAAGAAAAAACAGAGACATGACACAAAAGAAGACGTGAGAGATTGAGGGGATGCGGCAGAGGGAAGGAAGCGCTGGCAGAAAGGAGAGAGACGAGATACGAAGAGGTAGAAGAGGAGGGTGGAAAGGAGGACGAGGAAGAAGAGAGGGCGGAGAAGGTGAGCCGATGAAGGTAATCCAGCGATAATTTCCGCGCGTGGCATAAACCTCGGTAATGATGGTAATTTTGGAGACACTCGCACTAAATCAGGCGTGCGCATCTAAAATAATGAGAAGGATTAAGTTTGCCGCCTCCCCTGAGGTCACGCCGCCCCGAGCACACGCCGAGGTGCTTCCTGCCACCCTGGGACACAAAAGATGACACGGAGCCATGAGAAAGTTACTGATTCGCAGGGGAACACGAGGAACCTCTAGAAAGCTTAACTGAGCTTTCTGCCGGGCACGGGAAGCAGCAAGCTCAGTCACAGTAGACAAAATCAAAATCTATATATATATATATATATATATATATATATATATATATATATATATATATATATATATATATATATATATATATTCTTAGATATAAATATATTTTATTAACTCTCGGAGTCACCTCACAGACTCCTGACAACAGTGGGCAAGCATAATTCAGCATATGTGTTGCAAAAGAAAAATGGATATATTATATAGTGATTCATAGATAGAAACAGATATTTCATTGACTCTTGCAGTTACCTCACAGACTCTTGACATGAGTGGCCCAACATAATTCATCAAATGTATGTTACAAAGGAAAACAGGAATTGCTAAGAACAAAACTAAACTCAATGAACATGACCTGTCCCTCACGCCTGTACCCCCGCGGCCCTGGGCGGGTCCTCGCGGTCTCAAGGAAAGGAAACTGGGCCCAAGATTTTCCACAGACGCAAGGATTCGGTACTCAGGAAAAAACACAGGGACGGGGAATTGCGATAACCCGGACGCCTCACTCCGCTCACCTCCGTGCTCGAGAGGAGGGATTTTTCTCACCAAAGGCGCGGCGGCGTTAAAAGACACAAAGTTGAGCGAAGCGGCAAAAAGCAGCTTACTGGATGTACCTCATGCTGCCAAAGGTCTGAATAAGTCCTTGTGTTACGTTAGCTCCATCGTGTGTGTGTGTGTGTGTGTGTGTGTGTGTGACTTTTTAAAATACACAGAATTACTCCCCTAGGTAACAGTCTATCACTCGAAAATAAAGAAGGAACTCTCAAACATGCCTTCTGCTGACAACGCCACTGCTCTTGCCTCTTAACCACTAAACGTGTAGAATAATGAACGCCTTTAAAGTCACTCTAAATTTACTCTCCCACCAGCCAGCGTAAAGAGGGAGTAGTGGAGTTTAGCGGTGGTTTGGGGAAGCACCGCCCACACAACATCCCCTTAGCCCCAAACCACCATGTTACCAGCCACACACAGACTTGTTTATACGCACGTGTTCCCAGGCCGTAATATTCCATGCAGGACTTTCAACACCTCATTAAGGCAGTCTCGGGCAGGTGGTAATTATGCAGGTGTGTGAGGGCCGACACCTGTCTGGCGGAGCGTCCCTAGAGGCCCTCTGGCTGCACTTATGGCAGCGGCAACACACCTGCGGCCGAGGCTACACGCAAAACATATTTCATACCGGAAAGAAAACCACCATTGACTTGCAGCTCCACCACCGCGCGCCGCTCGCTGCACCTGCCACACTTGTCGTTCCCGGAGCTTCTCTCGCACGTCATCCTTAAATCCTTATGCCTCTGAACCCTTATTTTAATGCCACATCCAGGCTCACTTCAGTCTCAAAACGCTTCGTCTTCGATCGCGCCTCCGACGCCCTGCCGCCCTGCCTTCCCTGCCTCAAGTGATCTCCAAGCCTGCCTCACCTGCCGCACCTGAGTCCCGGACGTTCCCTGCCTTGTCCTCCGCGGGGAACCACCAGCCAGGTTGTCGACTAAATGAAGCCAATTTTCCCCCTTCGCGACAGCGCCTGTAATGACCTCAGCGTCGGGTGCGCCAAGAATTGAATAGTTCTGGAGATGAGGGGACGGGGCTGAGATTTACATACGGGACACTGCAGCAGGTTTACTATAGAGGAATTTACGGCTTTCATAGTGGGATTACCGCCCCTGCTTGCATCGCTGGTTAGTCCTGTGTTGGTGCAGCCTCGGTTTCCCTCCCTCCCTCTCCTGCCTTGTTGTCGCATGCTCCTTTCAAGGTCTCGCTGGTGTCTATTTGTCAGTCCGAATCCCGCCACGATGTCTTGTATAATTACCGCTTTTTCCTTTGCGTCACGCGAGAGAACTTTACCTCATCATTATTATTATTGCTAGGCCCGATCCACGCTTTTATCTCTCCGTCACTGGGTGTGCAGCCGCCCCGCCTTTCCTTCCTTGACGGACAGCGTGAGCGCCTCGCGGTCCGCAGCGGCGTCGTGTCTGGTTATCCGCACCTTCGTACCTGAAAATGTCGATGTGGGTTTTTGCCTCTTACCGTCAGGTGTTATGGAATTGGTTGCGCAACGACGATATATAAAATGTATCGTAATAAGTATGTATTATAGGTATAGGTATATTTAGCAACATACATACATAAAAGTTATTTGATACATATTCTCTCATTAATATCCATATTAGAGATTGACAAACCTACGCTATCTGTATATTTGATTCTCTCTCTCTCTCTCTCTCTCTCTCTCTCTCTCTCTCTCTCTCTCTCTCTCTCTCTCTCTCTCTCTCTCTCTCTCTCTCTCTCTCTCTCTCTCTCTCTCTCTCTCTCTCTCTCTCTCTCTCTCTCTCTCTCTCTCTCTCTCTCTCTCTCTCTCTCTCTCTCTCTCTCTCTCTCTCAACTCTCTCTCGTACGTAAGACAATGTAAGAGCTAAGACTTACCTCAATATCCCTAAAGTGTTTAATATCCGGTGTCTACAGTTCTCTCCAGCTGATAAACTCTCCTCCTCCCTACCCCTCCTCTAGTGAGCCCTTCCTCCCTCTCCCGCTTTCCTCCGGTACTTTCGCTAAGCCTAACTTCTTTTAACACCCTTCCAAGAGACAACACCAACGAGCGTTAATAAACCAACTTTGCCTGTTCCTCGCTGGCGTGAAGTCCTCAGGATGGTAAGAACGTGCTCCGAACATGCAGGTATCTTCTCCATATTGAGGTGTGTGTGTGTGTGTGTGTGTGTGTGTGTGTGTGTGTGTGTGTGTGTGTTTTCGTTACTCTGCATCCAGTTTCGCTTTCCAGAGATGATTCAATAGAGGATGTTTTGTGCGTATTTTTATGATAGTCAATAGGCTGTTCACACACACACACACACACACACACACACACACACACACACACACATACAATAAGACATATAAATACAGTCTGGCCACTCTTTTTTCCTCTACATTCGTCTCGTCTACTCTCCCCTTTCTTCTGCTCCTCCCTTCCTGTTCCTACTCTAGCTCCTCACCTCTCATATTTTCTCCTCTTTTTTTTAATTTCTCTGTTAACATTCACTAGTTTCTCTCCTCTCCTTACATCTCTCATATTCTACTCCTTTACTAATATTTGTTTCTACCTGACCTTCCTCATCGCTTCGTCTCGGGTCTGCGTGATAATTCCAGCTCAGGGGTAACTGGCCTCTATACATTCCCGGAGTCAGCGGGCCTGTGATCAGCGTGCAGGCCGTCCGTGATCCCAGGCCGTAAGCTGCCCCGCGCCGCCTTGTGTGTTGTCGCCTCATTAGCACGGCACCACCTCCCCTGCAGCCGCCGACGCTACACCTACTGCTACCCCGAAGCTTTATTGTTAGTGAGTTAGTTTGGTCTTTGGTTAGTCCATATATCTTCATGCGATGTCGTGATCTATACCCATCGTATTCCCGTGTTTTCTCGCTGTTATTTCTAGATCGGTTCAATTGTATTTAACTCACAGGAATTGTCTCTTAACGTGGCAAAGACTCACTACTGGATCTCTTTTTTATTTTACTTAGCAGGCATCGTTGTTTTAGAGGTATGCTGTACCCCTCATGCCCTCTGTTGATTCTGGTATCATCCTTCGGTTATCAAAAATGTAAATCCAATCTACTTCCGCCTTCTCCACCGCCAGTCTGCTGTAGTGATTCGTTGTTGTTGTTCCGAGGGTTTGTTTGTCTTTGTGCTGTTTGGGAGGAAGAAAGACCAGCTGTCGGTCTTTTGAAAGGTTATTGCCGTGATGCGAGTGATTGGCTCCTTGGGTCCTGAAAACAATAGTGTCCGGCTAGCTCTTTCCTATTTAGTCAACACACACACACACACACACACACACACACACGTTATTAATTTCCTCTATATTACCGTCAACGTGTTTCATAGAATTTTACCTCTATCTTCAGACACCACTGTTATAACGTCTTTCCTTTCATTTGTTTCTTAGGTATAGACA
>NC_066511.1:26885171-26892671 GCF_024679095.1 Eriocheir sinensis
GGGTCCATCCTGTCGACCTTGCAACACCTGGCCCTGTTTACTTGACTCTTTTAGATCCAGGAGTCTCAAGGTTCACTGATCTCCCCTCCAGTAACCCCAAGCCAAGGCCCGCTATATTAGGGGCCATCCCAATGTCAGCATCACAGCTAACTAAACTTGTCCACCTTCCAGCACTCCCGAACTTGGCCTCACCCTGCACACTAGACTGGATCCAGGTGTTTCGAGGCGTATCGTACTAACTCAAAACGACAACCGGCTGATTCCCTTCGTTTTAGGCGTATTTTTCTTGGTTTGTTTGGCAGGCCACTAGTATTATCCCGCCCTGTATTGCTGTTGCTGTTTTGGCATTGCTTTATCTCTTGAAGGTAAAATCGCCAGGCGTCGTGATGAGAAAGCATGACGGGATTGAAAATTAGGGAGAGTGTGAGTTTTGTGTTAGCGGTTTGTGCGTCTTGGGAAGGCTTTATGTTTGGCGTGTGTGTGTGTGTGTGTGTGTGTGTGTGTATGTGTGTGTGTGTGTTTGAGTGCTCGCGTTCAGCCGGTCACTGGAACACTACCTTCTGCGGAGACAGACGTATGTATTAACAAGGGCGAGACGAGCAGACTGACAGAAGCTTGTAGTAGAGATAAGTCATGTAGACACGTTATCACAGGACACAAAACTTGGCCTCGCCCCACACACACACACACACACACACACACACACACACACACACACACACACACACACACACACACACACACACCACAACACCACCGCAACAACCTCCACCGGCACCCGAGGCAGTGAAGGTTGAGAGGTGGGTGACGTCGGTGGGGTGGGCGAAGAGGCTTAGCATAGGCGCCGGGTCAAGGGACTCACTCATCAAGGCTCAGGCCAACAACATCTGTCCATAGAGCTACAAAGTCAATGATATACACCTTCATATACCTACACAGTCTTATATACATACGTCTGATATATCTCTTAAGCATTAACAGGGTGGTGGCCAGACCAACATAGTGAAGGAAATACTAACATAGGCGCAAAGAACACTGCGGGGCCGCTTAACACTTCGGGCAGGGGCGTTCCGTAGCGACGCGTGCGATTGCGAAGCTCCGAGAGGGCGACGCCTAGGAATCACGTGACAGCCCGACTCCTCGCAGCCACCGCCAGCACCATCGCCACCTGGAGGAGCACGACGCCGACCGGGGCTGGCAACACTGTGCTGGCGTTGCTCCTCACTGAAAGACAAGAGAAAAAAGTGGCGTTATGTTCCGTCCGGTTGTGTTGAGAAAAGAATCATAAGGGGGAAAGGTTTATTTTACTCGTGTTTATTATTACCGGAAGAGAGGGAAATGGAGGGGATTGACGTGCCTCTCTGGTGTGCTGAGGAAAGAGAGGGGAAAAGGAGAATCGTTGCACGGTGATCTCATGTAATGGGGAAAGAAATGCTGAGAGGAATGTATTCAGATAAATTGTTTTCAGTGTGTTGGCGCCTCTTTTTAAAGGGAAGAAAGGGTAAAGACGAGGCTTAACGCGGCGAGCTGTTGCGCTGAGGAGTGAAGGAGTCGTAGAGTGTAGGAGACGCGACCCGGTGTGTTAGGTGGTGTGGAGGAAAGAAACATAAGAAGTGTACATTCATCGTATTAATTTCCTGTGTTGGCGTTGCTTGGGTCAGAGAGAGAGAGAGAGAGAGAGAGAGAGAGAGAGAGAGAGAGAGAGAGAGAGAGAGAGAGAGAGAGAGAGAGAGAGAGAGAGCACATAATCAAATATTTTCCTGACAATGTATATACTATTCAGAATTTAAGATCACAAAAATGACCATGTCGCAGATACGCATGTAGGGTGTCAATGTTTTATTAACGTAGATTTTTAGTAAGTCATCCATTTTTGGTCCCGCAGGTGAAATATCGCTCCTTGTATCATCACCCTGGTAGCGGCGGCGAGGCGGGACCTTACACATCATGAGGTAAGTTGTCCTTTGTATCGTCCTGTTTTCTGCCGCACCAACAGAGTGATTATGATCCACGACCTGCCATGATCCTCTATTCCCAGGCAGCTTGTAATATGGCAGTTTTTTTTAATGCGCTCACCTGACAACCGAGAACAAGGTGACTGCAGGAAAAGGGACGCAGAAGTGAAAAAATAAGATGAAAAATATATATAAACTGATGTCGATAGCATATGCTGTAAATCAGTCATGGCGAGAGGCAATGTGTGTGTGTGTGTGTGTGTGTGTGTGTGTGTGTGTGTGTGTGTGTGTGTGTGTGTGTACGAATCAATGAGAGGAAAAGGCAGGAGTGAAGAGAGAAAGGGTTGAATGCAAGTGAGAAAGAATCACAGGTTGTCGAAGGTCGGCGAGCATTCTGGGAGAGAGGAGAGAGGGAAAGGGGACGGTAAGGTAAATGAAAGGAAAGGAAGGGCGAGGCAATAGGGCAGGGAGAGTGAAGCAATCCGGCTCCCTGTACCGAGCTGGTGGAAGTGAGCAAAATTAAGGTAAACAGAGCAGTAGGTAAGCCGGCCGAATAGAGGGCGGAGGTATAGGCCAGGAGAGGTTCGGGAGATTGGAAGAGGCACCTTTCAGTCCATCCAATAAGTGATAGAGAGCTCAGTCCTCCTCGCCCTCCTTTTTACCTGATGGGGTTCGTGTGAAGGGCGAATTTGCTGGCTTATCCTCGCCCTGGGAGCCCGAAACCTCTGGCCCGCCCCCTCTCATGGCCCGCCCTTTATTCTCCCGACCCACCTTCATGCTCCTTTCTTCTCCTGAGCCGCCTAAACTTACCCTGTCTCTTCATTTTGCTAACTGTTCCTTTGCTGACATATATAAACAAATAGATAGGCAGATAGATAATAGAGAGACAGTGTGTGTGTGTGTGTGTGTGTGTGTGTGTGTGTGTGTGTGTGACAGTGGACAGCACCCTCGAGCCGTCCCTTTCCGCGAGGTGTCACGCTCCCTGTACATTGGCATCCCTCAATAGCATTTATTAATTTATTCTGTTGTGTGATATGTTTTTATACTAAGTTTAGGTAGTCATGTTTTTTCGACTCTCAAATCACGGTGATCTGTTGTATCGTTGTCTGGTTATTAAGTTTTTTTAATTTTTTTATGAATGGGTTAAATTTCATGTCCAGCCTTTAGGTGCACGTTACAAGTACTATCATAATTTACCTAATGGCTTTTGACGCTAAAGAAAGAAAACTCTATGTTCTTTTACCGCCTCTCGTCCCACTATCTACAGTCACCGGCGCGACAGACACCATCAACCTTGCTGTGAATGTAGGCGATGCACATCCACCTCGCGCGAATAACACCCCGCCGCCCGTCACGGCCTCACAACGGGTGGCAATGGCTCAGTCAGGGACCATCGATAACGGCCGCCGCTGCCCCGGTCACTATGTCATCACCGTGATCATATCCGCCCCTGTACGACCGTGCTCTCCCATCCCGGCCACCGCCCTCTGCATACAGAAATCACTCATAGAAAAATCTCTCCCCTTTATCACCTCCAAAGCCTTCTTTCTCTTTTTCATGGGTTTCCTTCTCTTAATAGAATAAATAATTGATTTACTGAATTATTTACAGCTCCAGTTTCTCGCCAGTTGACGCGATTTTTTGTTCAGCTGTTTACTCATAAGTATGTTTTTACATCTGACAATAGATAAATAAACTGTCAGTGCCCTTCAATGTTTTACTCAAAGTATTTAGGCATACGGTAAGCTGCGCATGGCCTAGGTTTTCATCTCCATCTGGTTGGCCCGTGAGCCAGTGGTGGGTGAGGACACTTTACCTCGGAACACAGGGCAAGCTTGACCTCTGGGTTACCATAGTTTACCTTTCCCAGGTTTTCCCACTCACCCATTTACTGTCCAACCCGAAACGCAGGATAAACAGCTGGGTGAGCTTGGCGTTAACTCCCCCAGACCATAAACGAACCTTGGCTCGCGAATTCGTAGTTAGGCGTGCTGACCACTACACCACTGCACCATTCGAAAATTGAGCAAATTTAAAGTTTGAGGATGCTTACAACTTGATGAATAAAGGAACTTGTTACAAGGCGGAAAAAGTAATACATTTTGTTTTACAGTTTTTTAGATTAGAAAGCTTTAGAATAGGAAACATTAGAAAACAAATGGAAAACACCTTTTTAGATTAGAAAAAAATTACGAGGTAGGGGTGCCGGCTAACCCATGCGTCGAGAAATTCAAGTGGCTGACTTACATTCAATGAATTTAGATTACAGTCATATAAGAGTATCATATAAATTGGACGAAGGTTAGCGAGAAATGCAAATTCGCGAGTCAGTGTGACATGTTGGGGACAGTCTCTTTGACGGTTTGATTTCATAGTGTGAAAAGCTTTTAGAAGTGATGTGAGCAAGAAAATCCCTCTTTACTGTCATCTCCTCCCGAAATTGACCTCTCTTTCGGCCACCTCTTTTGATTCTTTTTTAGGAGGAGCGAGTAGCGGGCTTTTTTTATTATTGTTTCCTTTTTTTGTGCCCCTGAGCTGCCTCCTTTGTTGTAAAAAAAAAAAAAATCTCACACATGGGGGAAATACTCCATACAGGGACGGACGAGGAGGCTGTATGGGTTCATTATCAAGACCGGGAATGGTAAAACGGAGAAAAAAGGTGAAGACTCACATACTGTAAAGGCGTAGCACACAAAAAAGTGGTGTGCTGCGCAACACTGTGTATACTTAATGTCTGTTTGAAGGGAGACTTCCAAAGCATCGTTCTTTCAAGTACGGACAGCGCCGCAGTGCTGTGTCGCGAGAGACTGCTCACCAGATTGCTACTTTTTTAAAAATGCTTTACAGTAACAAAAGCAGCTAAGGGCAAAATAACTAAATATAAAAATAAAAAAAATCCCGCTAAGCGCTGCTCCAGTGAAAACAAATTCCAGATGCCGGCTGACACACAACTCTTAGTACTGTTAATTGGATTTGAAATTAGGCGTGACGATAATGCTCGAATTACAACTAACTGAGTAGCAACAAGTAAAAGATAGAAAATAACTGTTCTTGAATATTTTTGATACAGAGATGTAGTCTTAAAACGTGTTTCCTGTAGTAGAAGTGCAGTGAAAGTTAAAAATGGCTTATAACGAGACGTAAGCAATGGAAGAATATGAAACTACTGCATCGAAAGTTTACCGTTATATAGGAAGTTGAATTCATGAACAACAACAACAACAACAACAACAACAACAACAGCGGCAGGCTCAGAAACGAAACAGATCTCTAAAGTTGGATGGGCTTAAAGCGGCGGCGGAGGGGTCTCGTCTCGTGGGGAAGATTTATTATCTCTCTTCACAGACCATACACACGTGTCCGCTCCGCTCCCGCCACAGACGAAAAAGTACAAAAAAGGTTCCCGGTGTGTGTGAGAGAGAGAGAGAGAGAGAGAGAGAGAGAGAGAGAGAGAGAGAGAGAGAGAGAGAGAGAGAGACAGACAGACCGACAGACTCACGACATACAGGCGAAAACAGAATAGACGTAGATGGAAGCAGGTTAACAGATTGTAATTACAGAGAGACAGACAGACAATCAAACCAACAGACAGACATTAAGAAAAAAAACAGAAATTTGCGGAGAGGTTGGCAAAGAGATAGAGAAACCAGATACAGACAGGCAGACACCGAGAAGCAGACAAAGGTTCATAACGGTATAGGGAGGTGTGTGTGTGTATGTGTGTGTGTGTGTGTGTGTGTGTGTGTGTGTGTGTGTGTGTTAGGGACAAAGGCACCTCTGTTTTCTTTGTCACACACCAGTTTGCTCAAGACAGCACGTGAGATTACAAGGTCCGATGAGTTTCCGTAATACCAACAAAAAAGAGACAATATTAACTTATTTTTTTACTGATAACGCACACCGACGAAAAAAAAAAAGAATAATGAAGCAGATCCCTACGATAAATATACTATACGCACATTAGATGATTTGATATGTACTTGTTTTATACCTTTAACAATGCATGCCTATACATTTAGCCCAACTAACTTATGACGGAGATGATCACAGCTATAGCGTAGGCCCCCAACTTTAACTTTACGTAACTTAAAACATATGTATACGTATAGATACATTGGATGCCTCAGACACAATAATAAACAACACAGCATCTCCACACTCTGCAAGACACATCAACATCTGGAAAACTGGACCAAACGCACAAGCAGATTACGTGAGGTGTGTGTGCAGGTGTTCTGATGGTGGAAGGCGAGGCGGGAGACATTTCCATGGCAGGGACACTATTGCATTTTGCGTGGGGGAGGGACGGAGCTGTGTTTCAGGAGCATTGGGTGTGCCTGGGATGCAGTGAAATAGAATAGATAACAAGATGTGGCTGGCTTTGTTCCCCTTCGATGTACGGACGTAAGAGGAAGAATATCATTGTTTTTGTTGTTGTTGTTTGTGGTGGTGATGGTGGTGATGGGAGGGTGAGTCGCTAAGGAAAGACACGGAGGGAAATGGGGTGTTTAAAGAGGGTTGAGTATGAAGTGAATGCAGTAAAGGAGAATAAAGAACAAAATGCGAATGTGCCTTTAATACTCAGTGGAGGTATTGGTAGCTGTGGCGCTGAGTTGCTATGGAAAGGCAAGCATGGAGAACGGGGTGTTTCCAGAGGGTGAGGCTTGACTGGCATGCATTGTAGCAGAACAAAGATCAATAAGCGGCTCAGTGCTTACTTGAAAGAAGAACAGAAGAAGGAAAGGAGAAGAAGGAAGAGCAGTGGTGATGACGTTATTGGAGAACTAGCGAAGGAAAAGACATAAAGGAAAGAAGAACCTTGGGAGGGTGAGCGTTACTGAGATGCATTGCAATACGAAGAATAGAGAACAAGACCTGGGTGGCTTTGTGCTTGCTCGGTGGAGGAGGAGGAGGAGGAAGATAAGTGATGGTGGAGGTGGCGACGAAGGGGAGGGAAGGGATGGGAGCTGGATGCATGGAAACAGAACGATGGGGGAGGAAGAAGAGCCGTGAGTTGCTAGGAAAAGACAGACAGGGAGGCAGGAAGAGAACAAGGCAGGGAGGATGAGTGGGACAGTGCTGGGTGTGGCTTGGCGGGGCCTTGCAGGTGTGAGGTGAGGCGGTGAGCTCTTATCAGACATAATGGACTAAAGGTGATCTTCTGGGCAAGGCAGCGGCGTCCCCTTGCTGACCCGCCAGTGAGCGAGCGCAAGGACCACGTCGGCTCCTCTGATTAATTGTTCACAGCGATCTTAGCCTCGTGTAATGTTGACGAAGGAATTGCTGCGCCGGATATGTTTTCTTTTGTGTGTGTTTATTTATTTATTTGGTGGTGGAAAAGCGATATTTAATAAATCAGATACACAAATACATAGACATCTAATTTGTAGGTAAGTTGATGGATAAGCAGCGGATACATAGACAATAAATAGATAGAGAGATCGTAAATTCAAAGCATATAGAGTATAGGTATTGACGAAAGTAAAAACAAAAAGTGCAGGTAAAAACGTGAGCTTGTACAAACAGGGATTAAGCAGGATAATTG